>NC_091462.1:84461911-84724411 GCF_027789765.1 Dendropsophus ebraccatus
ATAAGTAAATACATCTAATTAGGGAAAAAATGTTTTTTTGATTTTCATCGATAATTGTTTCTCTTTAACCCTTTGAGGACCAGGCCCAAAATGACCCAGTGGACCGCGCAAATTTTGATCTTAGTGTTTTCGTTTTTCCCTCCTCCCCTTCTAAGAGCTCTAGCACTCTCAGTTTTCTATCTACAGGCCATGTAAGTGCTTGTTTGTTACAGGAATAGTTGTACTTTGTAATGGCGTCATTCATTTTACCATAACATGTATGATGGAATTCCAAATATATTATTTATGAAGATATAAATTGGTGAAATCGCAAAAAAGAATGCAATATGGTAACGTTTGGGGGGTTCCTGTGTCTACGTAATGCACTATATGGTAACAGCGACATGACACTATTATTCTATAGGTCAGCCCGAACACAACCATATGCAGGTTACACAGATTCTCTAATGTTATATATTTTTTTTAAATGAAATCCTTTTTTTTGGCAATTAATTATAAATAAAATGGGCCTATTGTGACGCTTATAACGGTTTTATTTTTTCACCTACGGGGCTGTATGGGGTGTCATTTTTTCCGCCATGATCTCTAGTTTTTATTAATACCATATGTGTGAAGATCGGACGTTTTGATCACTTTTTATTAATTTTTTTTTATTTATAATGTAACATAAAATCGGTAATCCGCGCACTTTTTTCCCTCTTTTCGTGTACGCCGTTTACCGTTCGCAATGACGCTTGTTATATTTTCATAGATCGGACAATTACGCACGCTACGGTATATTATATGTTTATTTGTTTATTTATTTTTATATGTTTTATTTATATAATGGGAAAGGGGGGTGATTTAGACTTTTATTGGGGGAGGGGTTTTGGGGTAGTGTATTAGTGTTTATAACTTTTTTTTTTTTACACATTTGAAGTCCCTTTGGGGGACTTGTACATAGATTAGTTTGATTTCTACACTGATGAATGCTATGCCATAGACATAGCATTGATCAGTGTTATCGGCGATCTGCTCATTGAGCCTGCCTGTGCAGGCTTAGTGTAGCAGATCGCCGATCGGACCGCACGGAGGCAGGTGAGAGACCTCCGGCGGCCCGTTTTACCGATCGGGACCCCCGCAGTCACACTGCGGGGGTCCCGATCGGTAAGTGGCAGGGGACTCCCCCTGTCGCTTACACTTAAACGCCGCGGTCGTGCCGCGATCGCGGCGTTTAAGGAGTTAATGACACGCGGCAGCGCGATCGCTGCAGCGTGTCATTACCGGTGAGGTCCCGGCTGCTGATTGCAGCCGGCCCCCACCTGCTATGAAGCGCGCTCCGCTCGGAGCACGCTTCATAGCGGGAGAAACACCCAGGACGTACGGTTACGCCCTAGGTCGTCTGGGGACAGACTGCCATGGCGTAACTATACGCCCTGGGTCGTCTAGGGGTTAAAGGTAAAATAGGACACCTTATATACACACTGGCGTGCTTATACGCCCCCAACACTAAACAAGTGCCATGGCTTTGTCGCACGCTTGAGGAGCTAAGGGCCTTCGCTGAAGGACCTATAATCTTGGGAGGCGATCTAAATGTCACTATAGACCCCACCAAAGATTCCTCCTTAAAGTGTTCCACTCTGCCCTTCTCTGCACTTGGTAGGGTGTCGAACAAATTAAGAGAACTGGGTTTAGTGGATACGTGGAGACTTATGAACCCCACTTCCTCCAACTACACCTTTTTCTCAGCCCCCCATAGATCTCACCAGAGACTGGATTATGTTTTCATTGATGAGAGCCTAGTCCCCTCCCTCACCTCCTCAGACATAGGCCCCCGCACTTTATCAGACCACTCGCCAGTGCATACTTCAGTTCAACTGTCCCATCTCCCAGTAAGACTGGACCTGGAGACTTAATGAAACTTTATTGGATAATCCCACACACGTAGAGTACCTCTCCTCACATCTACAATCATACTTTGATATTAATTCCTCGCCGGAGGTCCCCACCACCGTCACCTGGGAAGCCCATAAGGCATTTATGAGAGGCTTATTTATATCTCTGGGTACCAAAGTTAAGAAAGAAAAAAGGAAATTAGCTCACTTCTCTCAGCTATCACCCATTTGGAATCACGCCATAAACGAACGTCAAATAGAGCGGATGACAAAGAGCTTATGGGTTTGAGAGAGAAGCTGAGAGACCACCTTAACATTAAGTTAGCCAAAAATCTTCTGTATTTCAAGCAAAAAATATATGCACATGGGGACAAGGGAGGTAAACTTATGTCCTCTCTCATAAAGAAAAAGAGAGAAAAAATGTTTATCCATACCATAAAAACCTCTGATGGCAAGATCTTGAACTCCTCTAAAGATATAGCTCTTGCTTTCAAAGATTTTTACAAAGCTTTATATTGCCTACCCACTCAGGGGGATACGCCCCAGGCTAAAGAAACAGCTTTCCTCTCTTTCCTTGACACTCTACAACTCCCTTACCTGACAGACTCTGAAACACATAAGCTGGTGGAACCGTGTACGCTTGCAGAAATAAAGGAGATCCTTTACTCCTTTCCTAACCCAAAAAGCCCAGGCCCAGATGGACTCTCTATAGCTTACTATAGGAAATTCTGTGATTTGCTACTGCCACAGCTGACAGCTACATGCAACTCACTTTTGAGAGGGGAGGCCCTCCCACCTCAAACACTGGAAGCACACATAGTGGTCCTCCCGAAGGAAGGCAAAGACACTACGTCCTGTGCAAATAACCGCCCAATTTCGCTCTTGAATCAAGACGTGAAAATCTGGGCGAAATTGCTGGCAAACAGACTTAGGGATGTGCTGCCTCGCCTCCAACATACAGATCAGACGGGGTTTGTCAGGGGAAGAGAGGGCAGACACAATGCCCATAGAGTTTTACAGGCGATCAATTATGCCCACTGTACTAAAACCCCCTTGGTGCTACTAGGGACGGATGCTGAGAAAGCGTTCGACAGAGTAGCCTGGGACTTCATGATGGCCACCCTTAGTAAATTTGGTCTCCCTCCTAAATTTATAGCTGCAATATTATCCCTTTACTCCGAACCTACCGCCAAAGTAAAGATTAACAGAATACTATCCCCTCCCTTTCCCATAAAAAATGGCACGCGGCAAGGTTGCCCCCTATCCCCCACCTTATACGTCCTTGTTATGGAAACGCTCTTACAGAGCCTACGACAAGATCCATGCATTGAAGGGCTACGTGTTGGCTCCCACACGCACCTAGCCACTGCTTTTGCCGATGACCTATTATTGTTTATTACCAACCCAGCTCAATCTCTGCCCCACATACAGGAAAAACTCACAGAATTTGGTATCCTTTCTAATTTTAAAGTCAATTACAGCAAATCTGAAATCTTAAATATCACCCTTACGAAGTCCCAGGCTACCTGTCTTAAGCGAACATCACCGTTTCAGTGGCTTGCCCATTCTATAAAATACTTGGGCATCAACATCCCTCCCTCCCTAAACTCCTTATACGACTTAAACTTCAAACCCCTCCTTTCCAAGATCTCTCAGCTTCTCTCCTCGTACAAGATACCCTTCCTCTCGTGGATGGGCCGCAAAAGCCTCCTCCAAACTTATATAATGCCTATAATTCTATATATTATAACGATGGTGCCCATGGATCTACCTCAAGCCTTTTTTAAAGATATTAAACGCCTATTCCATAATTTCCTTTGGAATCAGTCTCTCATTCTGTCCTCATACAACATAAGACAAAAGGTGGTATGGGCCTTCCGGATGTAGAAATGTACTATAGAGCAACTCACCTTCAAAGATGGGTGGATCTGGTGACAGTGGGGGGACTCTTGCGGGGCCCAGACTTAGAGACAATAACGATGGGGGACGACAGATATGCGACCCTATGGTCTCCCACTAGGCGTGTTGTAGATTCCATTACTAGCCCCCTCCTAAAAGGTACTCTGCGGGTCTGGAATAAATTCCGTCAAGCGTCACTAACCACCCCCTCCCCCCTAGCCCCTGCCTCCCTTTTGCCACACCTTATAACGTCACCTCACTCCCCTAAAGACCCCCTGTGGGTTATACTAGATAGAATACCACTCTCCACTCTAATGAGTGACAACAAAGTACCTACTGACCAACACATCCAGTCTCTGGTGACACCACATAATCTGAATTTCCTGCAACTGCTCCAGATTAAGCAAGTCTGCACTGCATTCTTGAAAATTCATAGAGCCAGTAGAGAACTACATTGGATAGAGAAAGCCTGCCTCTCCAGAGCTGTGACCAAACTTCGCCTTTCCTATTTTCACTCGCAACTTCTGTCTGAGATTGCTCCACAACCCCCTCCGTATCTTGCCGCGTGGGAAAAGGAATTGCAGCTTTGTCTAACGAAAACAGAAAAGAATCAGATCTTGAGACATGCCCATGGCTTCTCTAGATGTGGAAAACTGCAAGAAAATCATTACAAACTTCTTACTAGGTGGTACAAAACCCCAGAACTCCTGTTCCGCATGGGACTCTCTCCTACAAATGTATGCTGGCGCTGTCACCGAGAGGTAGGATCGCTGTCCCACATTTGGTGGACATTTTCACACATTACCTCTTACTGGCGTGAAATAGAGACCACCATAAATGAGGTATGTTCTACCTCTCTGACGCTTGCCGCCCAAACCATCTTATTAGCTTTACCATCCGCTGATTTTAAGATCTCCAAAATGTCTCTAGCTACCCACATGGTAGCGGCAGCTAAGCTCCTTATCCCCCTTCAGTGGCTCAGTGATTCTCCCCCAACTCTGTACCAGTGGATTGATAAAACTAACCAGATCTGTAGGATGGAAGAACTGACTAGTTGGGCAGAAAGCAAACATGACATGTTTCTGAAAATATGGTCACCCTGGTTGTCTTATAAAAATAAACCCCTGACATCACCTGCTGTTCATCCCACCCCTCCCCAAACAGCTACCTAAATCTATCCCCCCCCCCCTTCTTGCTGCATAGACTTTTTGGCCTCATCCCAAGCTTTTTGGCCTCACCCCGTAACTACCCAACGCCCATCTACCGGCCTTCTACAACTGCCCTCCTTCCCTCTCTAGCAACCTGGCTCCCCCACCCCCACCTCAGGTATGATCCTATCCAGCTCAGTAATCCCATGGAAAAGCACTTCTTCTGTTCAATTGTGCACCACTAATTGTTTATTTGTTCTTGTTTATCATTGTTCATGATGACGGGCTCAGTTCCGTATCCATTTATGTTTTTGTTACCCCCTTATCTCCAACCCCCAGTAGGGTTGTATACTGTATTCTTTTCATTGTAAGTGTCAACAGCTTTCTCTTCAATAAAAAAAGATTTGGTAAAAAAAATTTCCACCAGAGGTCAATTTCCACATGGATATTATTTCTCGACAGTGCATGCCTGGGATTTGTTACCGCCTGCAGATCCGGATGTTACATGAATATCCTTGATAAAGAACAAAATGAGGAAGCGTCGCTCAGACTGCAATGGTTATGCACCCGTGATTTAGACTAAGGTGTACCCCCCTAGGATTGTGAGTATACCTATTGTAGCATCTCTTAAATTTAGTAGCCATAGCAATAGTGAATAAAACTAGGAGAACCATAATCGTAGAAGACATCACACACGTTTCTTAGCAACTGCTGCGTAGCGGTACAAAACATCTGTATGTGGAAATTAAAAGCAGACGCCAGGTTTGCCTGAGAAAGTGGCATCAATAAATTCACGGTTTTTCACTGCTCACGTAGATTTCGAGCACCATGGCAGCAATACATGCCACCGTCCTTGGATAACAAGTCTTTCTGCTCAAAGCTTCAGCATTAATCCCAGACGTCATAGATCCTGAAGTAAGGAAGAGATATTGTATGCATTCATTTGTTATTTGCTTGTTTAACAATTTCCACACCATAGTTATGGTTTATTACCTGTTCAATCACTTACCTGACTTATGGTCATTACCTAATACTTTTAAGGGTGGGTTCACATGTACAGGATTGCAGTGGATTTCATGCTGTGATTTCAGCAGCGAAAACCGCTGCGATCCTGTGTCCTGTCATTTTGTGCAGTTCATCAGTATTTGTTTATTCGAGTCTATTACATGGCACAATGATCGTTAGACATCATTAGGGATTTCTGTGCAGCCTTTGCCCTAAACTGTTAATACATTACCTCTCCACGCTTCCAGGCCTTCTTCTACCCACTGTTCACGGCCACAGCTGCAGCTTCACAGCAACCTGTCTGAGCTAACAGGCCCCTCAACCAGTCACTGGCTGGGACCGCCCTGGCCAGTGATTGGCTGAGCAGCCTGTCGGCTTTGAAGCTGCAGCTGGAGCCGCAGTGCCGGAAAAGAGAAGAGAGCAGGAGAAGACGGGGAACATGGAGAAGTAATGTATTAACAGCTTATTCAATTGTTAGCCGTCGGCCACCCATCGCTATTACACGTAGCGATGCACGGTCAGCGGCTAATGATTTTGGTGTCTGACCTAAAGACAATGATCGTTGTCATCCACTGATCATCTCTATTACACAGACCAATAATTGCCCAAAACTGCCTGATTTGGCCAATTATCGCTTCTTGTAATCGGGCCCTTAGTGCCAGGTCAGTGAACACTGGCATATCTACCACAGAGGCAGAGTTCATGTTTGCTGGGGGTTACCTGGTGATATGGGGTGTGGCACCAAACTGCTTTACCTACTTGAATAGCAATTCCGTCTCTCCAAGTGGCCAAGTTGCGCCACTTCCACAAAAGTGGTGCAACACAGAGAATAAAAAATGGGCCGTAAACCATCCAAAAACAATAGATATAGTTAGGCTGAAATACCAAGCACAATAAGAATGCATAGTAACTTAAATCGCAACTCTGATGCAACTCACCCTCCACTGATTGCTGTCAAGAGATGAAGTCCAAACAAGCAAGCAGTGGGGTAAAAATTATTTGCCATCTGTTACACTGCACGAAACACAAAAAAACAGCATGTACATATAGTATCCAAACTCAGTGTGAACACGACTACTCGGAAGGCACCACCCACTAATTCATAAACCCTGTCTTCCTAAGGGTATGTTCACACTGAGTAAATCAGGTGGAATTCGGAGAGTTCTACCTCAGTGTGCCTAAGTGTGACATAGCCTATTTATGGGAGAGCGCGGGCAGTGACATGGCAATTCTTTGAGCGGAGAGCGGCAGCAGTGGAGGAGCACACGCTTTCCCATAGAAAGGCTATGGCACACTGAGGTAGGCGGGATTCCGTGGCGGAGACCTCCGCCAAAGAATTCCGCCTGATGAACATACCCTTAACCTCGCCCTTTCCAGTGTAAGGAATTAATTGTGAGCCGTACCTGGTTTAGAGTGAAATTTTCAGTCACAGTGACTGGAGATGGTCTGCAGTGGGAGGTGCTTACAGGGACAGGATAGTCCTGTGTCTCAGTACATGAATGGCAATGTTCCTTCCAGTGTTTTTTACAACGTGCAGCGACAAACAACACTTCAAGGAGGAGAAAACAGGTTTGGCTACGATCCTTTGGCTGATGCTGCGGAGTACTAAGAGGGGGCACGCTGTGGCCGGTAGAGTGCTTTTTCCCACGGTACCTTGTGACGTCACAGGTAGTATGGAGGCCACAGGAGGCCAAAACTCCTACGCGTTTCAGAAACTGTAGAGATTTCCTTAGAAGGAACAGAAGTTATTTACAAATTTGTATAACTTTCTGACACTACTACTACTACTACTAATAATAATAATAATAATAATACCTCTAGTAAAGGGGGAAGCCTCAGACAGGATTCTTAGCAGAAACACACTTCAGCCCTAAGCTTAGCAGAAGCTATAAGTTTTCCAGGCTTTCTTCCCTTATTCTCCTCTTAAAAGATTTCTCCCACCATGTGCATAGGCTATCCTGAGACTGCACTACACCTCCTCACACTAGGAGAGTTTACACTACACTAACCCAACTTCGGGTTCTCTCTGCAGAGAGGATAGCTCAGGGTAAGATACTTCCTGCAACAAATCTGCAGCAAATCCACAAGGAAAAAGCAGGATATTCACCACATGTGAACAGACCCCAAATCTGCAAAACATAGGAGGGTGGCATGTGCCCCCTGGGCTGGTCCGCCAGTGGATACTTAGGGCCCCACTGGAGTTCTGCGTCTGGCCCTTTAAGAGTAAGTGTTCATAATAAGTGCTTTTAGTTAAATATTGTGCATGCCTTATATGCTCTCTTTCTTCAATTCCTTTTTTATGGGCAGCTCCATACCCTCCATGGTATGCTGGATTTATATACAACAGTAATTCCAAAATCAGGCAAGTACCCTGCAAGTTTTAGACCTATTTCTCTGTTGAATGCAGTCTGAAGATTTTTACAAAGTTGCTAGCTGTCAGAATGGGGGCGCCCCTGCCCACTATGGTACACAAAGGCTTTGTGACACACCGTCAGGCGTTATTATTTATGCATTTTATTTTAACCAGAGAAAACATTAAAAAAAACCAGTAAGGCACACAGAAGTTTGCGGACAGCTGAGAACCACTGCATCAAGCAGACACAAACCATACTAAACAGGAACTAGTTTAAAGTCTTAAGCGGGCATAAGCACAACAGATCAGTAGTAGTGTTCATGAGACCCAATCCTGTCTCATGCCCAGTGGAGATCTTGTAGCATGAACTGGAAGGACATTAAATACTGCCTGATACCCAGGCCCCCCTGTTGATGGACCCCGTTAACCAACTAGCCAAGTGTCCATACACAACAAACATACAATCACTTACACTCCGTCAATCTCGAAACAAGCCCCCCCCTTCAAAGCAACCAGAAAAAAACAGAAAGCTGTAATCTAATCTTGCTGGGTTGTGGCCGTACCAGGCACCACAATCCACTGGGACCATATTTTATCAAACGTCCTGGGACAGTTTCTCTTTTGATATAGGACTTTATACATACCTCCCAACCGTCCCGGATTCCGCGGGACAGTCCCGTTTTCAGGGTGCTGTCCCGCGGTCCCGGAACGGCCCCCCGTGTCCCGCATTAAATGTGGCCCCAGCGAAAAAAAACAATAAACCAGTAACTCACCTGTCCGCCGGTCCCAGCAGCTCCTCTCCTGGCAGGGCGCGCACTCCCGTCATCCTCCGGAGCGGGGTATACAGACACTGACTGTTCCGGCAGTGACCTGCAGCCTCCATCATGAATCACTTCCGGCACAGTCAGTGTCTCTGTACCCCGCTGCCTGCCCCGGAGGATGACGGGAGTACGCGCTCTGCCGGGAGAGGAGCTGCTGGGACCGGAGGACAGGTGAGTTACTGGTTTATTGTTTTTTTTGCTGGGGCCACACTAATGGGGGGATTGGCTACTCTGTGGGGCATTATATGGGGGATTGGCTACTATGTGGGGCACTATATGGGGGCATTGGCTACTATGTGGGGCATATATGGGGGCATTGGCTACTATGTAGGGCACTATATGGGGGCATTGGCTACTATGTTGGGCACTATAATGGGGGACTAGCTACTATGTGGGGCACTATATGGGGGCATTGGCTACTATGTGGGGCACTATAATGGGGAATAGGCTACTATGGGGGGCATTGGCTACTATGTGGGGCACTATATGGGGATTGGCTACTATGTGGGGCACTATATGGGGGCATTGGCTACTATGTGGTGCACTATATGGGGGCATAGGCTACTATGTGGGGCACCATATGGGGCATTGGATACTATGCGGGGCACTATATGGGGGCATTGGATACTATGTGGGGCACTATATGGGGGATTGGATACTATGTGGGGCACTATGTGGGGGATTGGATACTATGTGGGGCACTATGTGGGGGATTGGATACTATGTGGGGCACTATAATGGGGGATTGGATACTATATAGGGCATTTTTGGGGGGATTGGATACTGTATAGGGCACTATTCAGTCAGCAGCATGTGGTGACTGTAGGGGAGTGGCTATGGAGGGTCGCTATGGGGGCGTGGCTATGGAGGGTTGCTATGGGGGTGTGGCTATGGAGGGCCGCTATGGGGGTGTGGCTATAGGGACCCCAACGCACATGTCCCTCTTTGCTCTTTGCAAAAGTTGGGAGGTATGCTTTATATAGAGGAAGATATGAATTAACCAGAGATTTCCATTGTATAAGGGAGGGGATGTCAGGGGACATGATTACCACCTTTCTGGTGCAGAACAATAGAATGCAGGGGGGGGAGGGGTGTACTTGGGGAGAGAGAATTCTCAGAAAGTCAAAATGCTGGTGCATGAATATTAACACTAATGACCAGAAGACTTAGTGTAGGAAGGTCCTGTGTCACCCCCTTGGACCCACTTACTTATATTCTTAATGTTTTCCCTAAAAACATGTGTAACCATGCACCAGGCTGCTTCTCCATATTTTAACTGTTTGTTAGCCAAGTACTGGAAACAACATCTTTTCCCCTCAGTGGTGGAATTGCTTCAAGGGGTTATCCAGCGCTACAAAAACATGGCCACTTTTCCCCCTACTGTTGTCTCCAGTTCAGGTGCAGTTTGCAATTAAGCTCCATTTACTTCAATGAAACTGAGTTTCAAAACCCCAACCAATCTGGAGACAACAGTAGGGGGAAAGTGGACATGTTTTTGTAGCACTGGATAACCCCTTTAAAGGGGTTATATAGCGCTACAAAAACATGGCCACTTTCTTCCAGAGAAAGCACCGCTCTTCTATCAAGTTTAGGTGTGGTTTGCAGTTAAAGGAGAAGTCCGGCAAATACTTTTTATTAAAGTATTGTATTGCCTCACAAAAGTTATACAAATCCCCAATATAGACTTATTACAGGAAATGCTTATAAAGAGCTGTGCGGGCTGTGGCTGCTGGAGAGGATGATGGCAGGGGAACACTGAGAGACACAGGGCACTGGACACTGAGCATCCTCCTGCCACTCTCCAGCAGCCACAGCCCGCACAGCTCTGGGAGGCGGGTCGTGACATCACCATTTTATCCAGGAAGTGAAGCCTTGATGCAGTAGTAAGTGCAGGGAAAAAAGCACTTTATAAGCATTTCCCGTAATAAGTGTAAATTGGTAATTTGTATTACTTTTGGAGGGCAATACAATACTTTAATAAAAAATTTTGCTGGACTTCTCCTTTAAACTCCATTCACTTTAATTCCTTTCTTTGCTGCAGCATTTAACTGACACAAAGCTCACGTACATGCTGCAGCACAGAAAGGGTTAAAGGGTAGGACACAGGACATTTTTGCTCCATCGCTCCTGCAGCGATTACATCTAACCTCCATTCTCAGACTGTCCGCAAGTAGAAATATTTGCGAGACTCATCGGGGATCATCAGTGCATGATCGATGAAGCATCAATGCCTTTCTTTCTTTGTTGCAGCATATAAGTGAACTTTGTACTTTGTGTCACATGTTGCAGCAAAGAAATGGTTAAACAGCTGCACATTACCAGGGGCCGGGTAGCAAGTGCTGGCCTCCCCTCCATGCTCCTGGGGAAGGTGAGACCACTCGGCTGCTCTTAATAAGCCCTTATAGTAAATATAGTGCTCTTCCAGTCACTCTTGTGGCCACAGGCAGCATTCTGCTTCTGGCCACAAGAGGCTGTTGTTAGGAAGTCAGAGGACTGTCCAGAAGCTAGGTGAGTATGTGTGTTTGTTATTTTATTTTATTTTTTATAAAGGGGGCAAAGCCTATATGAGATGGGGGGTTGCCTACAGGTGGGGCTGTCTACAGAGGTGGGATTACCTACAGGTGAGGGTGCTTACTACTAGGGGGAGGGGGTTTACAGAAGGGAGGATCAACTATGGGGGAAATACCATTTACTGGGGTGGGGGGGATAGGTATATGGGGGATTTTACTTACTGATTGGCTTAATGGGGGGAAGGGGGGACCTAGGCGGGCCAGCTACCATATGAATGTGCAGAGAAGACCCCCTATACTATATGGGGGCACAGAGTGGCCTGACTACTATTTGGAGGCTCCAGGTTACACCTCTGAGTGGGACGCTGCCTATGTGGCAGCCATGTGTTGGAGGCAGACAGCTGGGAACAGACATGTGTGGTGTAAGGAATGAAACTAAAGGAGAACAGCATCTAAGTATATGGGGGGTAATAGGAAGAACATTAAAAAAGTAAGTGGAGGAAAACAGTTCTCATTGCCATTGTGGATTTATAGTCAGGACCCCAGTGCTGTAGGTTACAGAGCTGATCACATGATGTGTACTAGACGTGAGCTCATGGATCTCATAGCTGGAGCATATGGCAGTGTCCCTGAGTGTGTGTCCCAGCCTCTCCGCCAGGTGTCGCTCTACCATCACCGCCTATTGAGCGACACCCAGCGGACAGCTCAGCCTCGCGGAGCGCCCAGGAAAGAAAAGCAAGGGAGAAGAACAGGGGGCGGGACCGTGTTACGACAGCCAATGACAGAGACAGCGCCCGAGAAGGAAACGGATCTCTACCTGATAGCCAATCACAGAGGGCGAGTCAATGAAGGTGGGCGGGACCTCCGACGACAGCCCCGGAGCGAGCAGTTCACACAGCGCTGTAGAGCCGCCTCCTCCTCAGGAAGCAGGAACCGAAAGCACTACTCCCGCCTCGGCCTCGTCCTGTTCCCCGCTCCCTGTAGCCTCGTCCTCTGCTGCTGGCCATGCCGGCGAGGGGAAGGTAATGAGCCGCAGAGCCCCGGGGACTCGGCTGAGCAGCAGCAAGCAGTACACACGGAGCTGGAATGACTGGCAACCCAGGTCAGTTGGCGGCCTAGGCCTCGCGCTGCCCGAGGGCCGGTGCGGAGGGTGACGGGGCACGGCGGGGGGAGCTGGGAGGCCTACACCGCCCGGGGGAGCCCCTCATGTCCCCGGGTGTGTGTGCCATCAGGCCCGGTACAGGGGCAGCTCAGCCAGGGAGCGTATACAGTGCGCCCGGGGACTGTGCCCATTGTGCCCCAGCAGTGTATGGTGAGGACTGTGCCCATTGTGCCCCAGCAGTGTATGGTGAGGACTGTGCCCATTGTGCCCCAGCAGTGTATGGTGAGGACTGTGCCCCAGCAGTGTATGGTGAGGACTGTGCCCATTGTGCCCCAGCAGTGTATGGTGAGGACTGTGCCCATTGTGCCCCAGCAGTGTATGGTGAGGACTGTGCCCCAGCAGTGTATGGTGAGGACTGTGCCCATTGTGCCCCAGCAGTGTATGGTGAGGACTGTGCCCATTGTGCCCCAGCAGTGTATGGTGAGGACTGTGCCCCAGCAGTGTATGGTGAGGACTGTGCCCACTGTGCCCCAGCAGTGTATGGTGAGGACTGTGCCCCAGCAGTGTATGGTGAGGACTGTGCCCCAGCAGTGTATGGTGAGGACTGTGCCCATTGTGCCCCAGCAGTGTATGGTGAGGACTGTGCCCATTGTGCCCCAGCAGTGTATGGTGAGGACTGTGCCCATTGTGCCCCAGCAGTGTATGGTGAGGACTGTGCCCACTGTGCCCCAGCAGTGTATGGTGAGGACTGTGCCCCAGCAGTGTATGGTGAGGACTGTGCCCACTGTGCCCCAGCAGTGTATGGTGAGGACTGTGCCCCAGCAGTGTATGGTGAGGACTGTGCCCATTGTGCCCCAGCAGTGTATGGTGAGGACTGTGCCCATTGTGCCCCAGCAGTGTATGGTGAGGACTGTGCCCATTGTGCCCCAGCAGTGTATGGTGAGGACTGTGCCCATTGTGCCCCAGCAGTGTATGGTGAGGACTGTGCCCATTGTGCCCCAGCAGTGTATGGTGAGGACTGTGCCCATTGTGCCCCAGCAGTGTATGGTGAGGACTGTGCCCATTGTGCCCCAGCAGTGTATGGTGAGGACTGTGCCCCAGCAGTGTATGGTGAGGACTGTGCCCACTGTGCCCCAGCAGTGTATGGTGAGGACTGTGCCCACTGTGCCCCAGCAGTGTATGGTGAGGACTGTGCCCCAGCAGTGTATGGTGAGGACTGTGCCCCAGCAGTGTATGGTGAGGACTGTGCCCATTGTGCCCCAGCAGTGTATGGTGAGGACTGTGCCCATTGTGCCCCAGCAGTGTATGGTGAGGACTGTGCCCATTGTGCCCCAGCAGTGTATGGTGAGGACTGTGCCCATTGTGCCCCAGCAGTGTATGGTGAGGATTGTGCCCCAGCAGTGTATGGTGAGGACTGTGCCCCAGCAGTGTATGGTGAGGACTGTGCCCCAGCAGTGTATGGTGAGGACTGTGCCCATTGTGCCCCAGCAGTGTATGGTGAGGACTGTGCCCATTGTGCCCCAGCAGTGTATGGTGAGGACTGTGCCCATTGTGCCCCAGCAGTGTATGGTGAGGACTGTGCCCATTGTGCCCCAGCAGTGTATGGTGAGGACTGTGCCCACTGTGCCCCAGCAGTGTATAGTGAGGACTGTGCCCCAGCAGTGTATGGTGAGGACTGTGCCCACTGTGCCCCAGCAGTGTATGGTGAGGACTGTGCCCACTGTGCCCCAGCAGTGTATGGTGAGGACTGTGCCCCAGCAGTGTATGGTGAGGACTGTGCCCCAGCAGTGTATGGTGAGGACTGTGCCCATTGTGCCCCAGCAGTGTATGGTGAGGACTGTGCCCATTGTGCCCCAGCAGTGTATGGTGAGGACTGTGCCCATTGTGCCCCAGCAGTGTATGGTGAGGACTGTGCCCATTGTGCCCCAGCAGTGTATGGTGAGGATTGTGCCCCAGCAGTGTATGGTGAGGACTGTGCCCCAGCAGTGTATGGTGAGGACTGTGCCCATTGTGCCCCAGCAGTGTATGGTGAGGACTGTGCCCATGGGCAGCCTATTGGGCCCATAGGCTGCCACCTATCCTGCCCATCATGTGCCCACAGTAGTGTATGGTGGGGAGGCTGCCACCTATCCTCCATCATGTGCCCACAGTAGTGTATGGTGGGGAGGCTGCCACCTATCCTCCATCATGTGCCCACAGTAGTGTATGGTGGGGAGCCTGCCCCCCTATCCTGACCATCATGTGCCCACAGTAGAGTATGGTGAGGAGGCTGCCCCCCTATCCTGCCCATCATGTGCCCACAGTAGTGTATGGTGGGGAGGCTGCCACCTATCCTCCATCATGTGCCCACAGTAGTGTATGGTGAGGAGCCTGCCCCCCTATCCTGACCATCATGTGCCCACAGTAGAGTATGGTGAGGAGGCTGCCCCCCTATCCTGCCCATCATGTGCCCACAGTAGTGTATGGTGGGGAGGCTGCCACCTATCCTCCATCATGTGCCCACAGTAGTGTATGGTGGGGAGGCTGCCCACCTATCCTGCCCATCATGTGCTCACAGTAGTGTATGGTGAGGAGGCTGCCACCTATCCTGCCCATCATGTGCCCACAGTAGTGTAGGGTGAGGAGGCTGCCCACCTATCCTGTCCATCATGTGCTCACAGTAGTGTATGGTAAGGAGGCTGCCCATCATGTGCCTCAGCAGTGTATGGCGGGGAGGCTGCCCATCATGTGCCCACAGTAGTGTATGGCGGGGAGGCTGCCCACCTATCCTGCCCATCATGTGCCCACAGTAGTGTGTGGTGAGGAGGCTGCCCACCTATCCTGCCCATCATGTGCCCACGGTAGTGTATGGTGGGGAGGCTGCCCACCTATCCTGCCCATCATGTGCCCACAGTAGTGTATGGTTAGAAGGCTGCCCACCTATCCATCATGTGCCCCAGTAGTGTATGGTGAGGAGGCTGCCCACCTATCCATCATGTGCCCCAGAAGTGTATGGTGGGGCGGCTGCCCATCTATCCTGCCCATCATGTGCCCACAGTAGTGTATGGTGGGGAGGCTGCACATCATGTACCCACAGTAGTGTAGGGTGGGGAGGCTGCCCACCTATCCTGCACATCATGTGCCCACAGTAGTGTATGGTGAGGAGGCTGCCCACCTATCCTGCCCATCATGTGCCCACAGTAGTGTAGGGTGGGGAGGCTGCCCACCTATCCTGCCCATCATGTGCCCACAGTAGTGTAGGGTGGGGAGGCTGCCCACCTATCCTGCCCATCATGTGCCCACAGTAGTGTAGGGTGGGGAGGCTGCCCATCATGTGCCCACAGTAGTGTAGGGTGGGGAGGCTGCCCACCTATCCTGCCCATCATGTGCCCACAGTAGTGTATGGTTAGGAGGCTGCCCACCTATCCATCATGTGCCCCAGTAGTGTATGGTGAGGAGGCTGCCCACCTATCCATCATGTGCCCCAGTAGTGTATGGTGAGGAGGCTGCCCCACCTATCCATCATGTGCCCCAGAAGTGTATGGTGGGGCGGCTGCCCATCTATCCTGCCCATCATGTGCCCACAGTAGTGTATGGTGGGGAGGCTGCCCATCATGTACCCACAGTAGTGTATGGTGGGGAGGCTGCCACCTATCCTGCCCATCATGTACCCACAGTAGTGTATGGTGGGGAGGCTGCCACCTATCCTGCCCATCATGTGCCCACAGTAGTGTATGGTGGGGAGGCTGCCCATCTATCCTGCCCATCATGTGCCCATAGGGGTGACCAGACGAGAAGTGGCCACCATGTCTAGTTGGTGGCCGGTTATATGGAGTCTACATAGTGACGGCCTAGTTCACACTAGTGTAACGCTCTGATGGTCCGGATGGATGAGCTGTCAGCTTGGGTCATGGTCCGGGACTTGCCGCCATAATAGAAATGCAGACCTCTGTCCGTATTATACTGATGTGAGTCCAGCCCAGCGCCACATGTGATATAGCTGCAGTTAGGCATCGGTATAGCTGCTGCCTGTCCCTGTCCCCCTCATTTCTGACAGCTGGCAGTCCAGGTCATCAGCCCCACGGTCAGTGCTGTAAAAATACCGCCATATTACACCATAGTGACACCGGCCTTATATCCCAGTCAATAAAGCTGTATTGTATGGGGTCCATATACCTCCAATGTGACCTCCTGCTGTCTCCACACCCCATAATAGTGTTGGGCCGCCATTGCATCCTGATGGGACCAGTAGTCAGGCAGGTTGAATATGTCACTAATATCATGCTGCCCGATCCAGGAGCAGCATGAAGGACTGACAGTTCTCCATATCACAGTGATACTTAATAGATTCTGAACAGCGTCATTTTGGCCAGGAATGGGACTTGGGTACTGTGCCAGTGACTTACAGGGGCTGTCTGGGTTTCTGACATTGATGTGTAGGATGGGCTGTCAGTGTGGTCAGTGACTGGTCCTGGCCTGAGCTGTCCCCTGTGTAGCGGTTGTTTGGATTTCTGCAGGTGGAGCTGAGCTTTAGTATCCCACACTACCCCTACACAGAAGCTCCAGGTATTGGTGGCACAATGCTGATAACATATTGATCCCTTATTATTTGTCTAGGCCCTCAATGGTATAAGCCTGGACAACATCTCTAGGTGATCCCTGGTGATCCGACCGCTAGGACTCCCACTGATCATGAGCACAGACCTCAATTGTCCCCTGAAAGAAGGGCACACGTTTTTAGCCCCCCCTACAGTACTGGGGAGAAATCCCAAAGACATTGAAAAGAGCAGTGGCTGAGCAGGTGTGCTGGCACTACAGTCACATGGGGGACGTTTGTGCTGGGGATCAGTGCAGTTCCCAGAGGTCCCACCTCTCTGACACTTTGCACCAAAGACTAAGGTCCCTACTACACCAACAGATTATCTGACAGATTTTTTTGAGCCAAAGCCAGGAATGGTTTATAAACAGAACAGGTAATAAAGGAAAGACTGAGATTTCTCCTCTTTTCAAATCCATTCCAGGCTTTGGCTTAAAAAAAAATCTGTCAGATAATCTGTTAGTGTAATCAAGCCCTAAGCATTTTTCTACATTCTGGAAGCACAGATGGATATATTACAGGTATCATATGTCGCTGCACCCTAACAGTGTCAGCAGCTTGAGATGTAAAGTGCAGCTAAGAGCTTGCCAAGAGCTAGAAGGATTTGCAGAATTTCCAGGGATGAAATAACAATGGAGAGATAACTCTCCTGCCCGGCCCCCTGATGCCAGGCACTAGCTGTGGTAGGTCACAACTGCGGCCTTTTCTGGGGAAGTGTCCAGCAGGTCTCTCAGTAGTTTGCTGTTTCGCCAGGAGGCAGATATCTATCTATCTATCTATCTATCTATCTATCTATCTCTATCACACCCCTAGAAGCCATAGGAGCACAGACCACGGTGTGGACTGTATGTCAGACACATACTGTGTTACAATTTAGACACGTTTAGGCCACACCTCTTCACTGAATTCCTGCCCCTTTGTCAGATAAGAGCCGCAGTACACAAGGCGATTCTAAGCCAAACAGGCTGTTAGTTGCCGTATGTAACAGGACGAGCAATCAGACAATAAATGAGAAAACACTTGTCAGCTGATCGCATTGTTTTTGCATGTTAAAATCTCCTTTTTTTCTGCCGTTCATCTTATGTAACCTACATTGGATGTACAGTCTGTGTGGCTGGAGCTGATTCATTGAGTGTCGATCTAGCTGATCAGCCCCTGCATGGGGCAGCAGTCTGCCTGTCTAAAGCCCCTATTACACTGGGCGACGGAGAGGAGCAAACGAGTGCAGTCAGCGCTATTACACGTGTGGGCAGCAAGTGGGTAAGAGCTGCGGGGGGCTGCCCAAGTGATGGCTAGATCGTCCGGGCAGCCCATAGAAGATAGCGACGGTCTACTGCCGCCGCTCCTATTCCACAGAGCGACGGAACAGATTGCTGCTATTTTAATCGTTTGTCACTTGACATCAGCGGACATCGTTCATGCTTGCTGATCGTTGTCTTCTATTACACAAAGACGATTTTCGTCCGTAAAGGCCAGTATCGGTCGAATGCAGCCGATAAACGTTTTGTGTAATAGGGCCTTAAAGGGGCTATCCTACAAAATCATGGCCACTTTTTTTCACAGACAACACGACTCTTGTGTCCAGTTCAGGTACGGTTTGCAATTAAGCTCCATTCACTTCAATGGAACTGAGCAGCAAAACCCTGCCCAAGCTGGAGACAAGAGTGGGGCTGTCTCTGGAAGAAAGTGGCCATGTTTTTGTATGGCTGGATAACCCCTTTAGGGTGCCTTCACACGTACCGTCTCGCTGTGTATTTATCGCTGCGAGTTTCTTGCCCATAAATCCACAGTGATACTGATTGCTAAGAAGCCAATGTATGTGTATTCTCACTGTGTGTTTGGTGCGATTTTTACATGCGAGTTTTGATTTTCATATGATGAGTTCAACACTACAAAAAACGCAGCTAATTTCACGCGAGTTTGATGCGAGTTTTGTGCAAGAAATAAGCAGCGATGCAGTACGTGTGAAGGCACCCTTAAAGAAGATGTACCATCAGGTACACTCTTTAAAATTACACATAAATCGAACCGGAAGCCGGTGCCGCGGTCCATTTTTAGAATCGGTGGAGCCGCGCCATGGAGGGGTAGGGGTTTCCTGCCACTGGGGTAGGGGTTTCCTGCCCCCCCCCCCCCCCCCCCCCCCCCCTGGCCTGGTAACCATAAATAAAGCAATGCCTTATGCAGGAACCGGGCCATGGTTCAAAGAAAAGTACTGCGGCACCGGCTTCCCCGTGCCAGCGCCGTCCGATTCTTGTGTAAATTTTAAAGAGTGTACCTGATGGTACATCCTCTTCAAGGGTGTTTCCACCTGCTGCATATTTGTTGCAGATCTTCCTAAATATCTTCAATAGTCCAGTTATAATCTCTCGAGTGTTAATGTACTTCATACCACCAACATATCAAATGTGGTGAAAGACCTGGAGGACAGTGGTTTCCTTATAGTTTAATGATATCCACTTGTAGTCCTTGGAGCTGCTGACTGTAATGGCCGGGAGGGAAGGTATCCATTCAGTGACTACAAGCCTGGAAATGGGATTGATCCAGGAAGTAGATTAGACTATTATACAGTGATATGCCTTATTCATGAAAACTGCACCACTCCTTTTTCTTTGTGGTTGTTTATTGCTGCTTATTGTTGATGTATAGATACCAAAGCAGCAAGGCGCACATTTACTGGGTGACTTGCACTACACTTGCTATGTATCTTGTTCAATAAAGGGTTATGGCAAATGCCGATGCTTTCTGCCCTCTCACTCTACTGAATGGGTGGCAAAGAAATCCACTAAACAGAAAAGTGTGATGGTTTAGACATCACATGACCATATGGTAAATTTGATGCATTTTATGCTTAAGTGAAAAGCAATGAGAAGCAATACACAGTTCCCATTGAAATCTGTATATAGCTTGCATGTGCGGGGTCCTGGGAGCAAGGAGGACAATGTGCACACCTTGGCCATAATGTAGAATGATAGAGTGTTTTATAACACTGAAGGAGTTGTCTAAGAGTCTGATAAATGAAAGTACCTGAAGGAGTTGTTATAGGATAATATACTCCTAATAATATTCCTCGCCTTTAGGCCACATCCACACATTAGGTTTGCTTCAGGATCAGTGACGTCCTGGAGACACCATCAGTGTGGCATCAGCAGAAAGTCATAGGGGGTAATAGAAGGCCACAGGGTGGCATCTGCCTAGGGCTTGCCAAGCAATGCTTTAGTACAACACAGATGGCACATTGATGGTGCATTACTGTGTCATCCATGAGAAACTTCCATTGGAACTTCTGTTTTGAAGAAAAACTGACTATATTATTGCAGGTCCTATTTAAAAAAAAAAAAAAAAATCTAACTCAGAGTAGGGAGTTTTCTCCCCACTTGTTCTCCCGATCAATACGGGCCTGAACACTCGGACCCAGACCGATCAAAACTTTTGATGAGTCTTTATGACATACCAAAGTTTTTTGTAACCACAATGACCCTTTAAGTGTTTCAGAGGTCAGGTGGTTCTATAGAAGTTTCTCAGGAGTAGAAACATTTTCTTAGTTCCTTATTAGCATAGAAGTTTGACGTCTATGCTTTATGAAGTGGATTGAGGCAGCAGTGTTTGCCCGTGTGGTGCTTAGCCCCTATAACTAGTATTGGTCTATATTGGTTATTATAGAGCTGTGTCATATCTGTAAGAACCACAGGTTAGAAAGCCTTATACTATTTAGGCATTAGGAGCTTAGTGCCAAATGCTATTGAGGTCACCAGCTCGGCCTCTTGTGATGTCCTGGGATCTCAGAACTGCCGGTGGTACTGGACTCTCAGTACTTTTTGCCATTGACTAATGATCATTGTGGGTATCAGAGAGGTGTATGGCACTTATCTAGCTACTGAATGACGGCCACTTCTATTGTAAATTCTGGTGACATTTTTAGGCTTTGTTCTTCTTTTAACACTGCATTGGTGGTCTGTCCTCCTGTGCAGGACACAACGTATCCAGGATGTGCCTGCATAGTGTAGACAGTGTCATAGACTCACACCTCAGCTCAGTGCACTGTAACCACTTTGTGGCCTTTATATATACATGTCTAGAATAGAAGCAACTGGTGCCTGCATTTCTTATATCATTTAGCTCTATGACTTATACAGTCCTGTCCAGAGCAGTAATCTTCCATAGTCTCCTTAGGGTGGTAATACACGGAACGATTATTGTTCAAAAAATCGTTAACTCGTTTGGATTTGAACAATAATCATTTACTGTAATAGCAGACATTTGGACCTATTTTTATCGTCGATCGTTCGCATGTAATAAGATGACGTTCGGTCATTCGCAGTAGCGACGACAGGACAAACGCAATAACAATCATAAGTAACAATCATCATTCCGTGTAATTGGGTGAACGATTTCAGGTCGTTTACCATAGTGGTCATTTGAGTTCATTTATCGTTAATGGTCAAAAAATCGCTTTGTATAATAGTACCCTTAGACTATGGTCACCTGTGCCGTAGGTTAGAGCGGCAGTGTGCCCACCCAGCCACCACCTCCTAGCTACACCTGTGGGGTTGCCCTTTTTTAGTGACTCAGTAGTCAGGTGATAGCTTGCTGCAGGCTTATATACCAAATAAAACCCTCCTCGATGAAACGGTATGCCATTGTCTGTGTCTTTCTATGCATTCTCCATTGCTGACCAGCTTTATTACCTGGTGGATCACTGTGAATACCACGCATGCTATTTGAACAGTTTGACTTGTATGCTATTTTTAATACTCAACAAACAAGCTGTGCCCTTATGTAATGTGATATTTCTTAAACGTGAGTTCAGTTCTAGTCACTATGTACATTTCAAATGCATATATGTGTGTGTATGTATATATATAAGTATTAACCAAAAGACAGAAATGTGGTAAAATAATAAAAGAACCTTAAGGGTGCCTTCACACCTACCGGATCCACAGCGGATCTCACTTCTGCGGATTCGAATCGAGAACCGCTGCGGATCCGGTATCAGTTCACCCCTATGATAGCACATATTCCCGCTGCGAATATGTGCTTTAACTCCCTGGTGCCCGCAGCCCCGCCATCGCATCCCCCATCCCCGGCGGCGGCACATCAATCCCGCTGCGAATATGAGCTATCATAGGGGTGAATTGATACCGAATCCGCAGCGGTTCTCGCTTCGAATCCGCAGAAGTGAGATCCGCTGTGGATCCGGTAGGTGTGAAGGCACCCTTAAAATAATAATAAAATCATTACTCGTCTGATAAATCCCCTGTCACTCCAGCGTTTCTGAAAATTGTTCACTTGGCTGCAGAGCTGATAGGTAGAGATGTGTAGCCATGGGACTGCTGTGGCCAGTCACAAGTCTGCCAAGACAAGTGATTGGCTGCAGCATAAAAGTTACCTCGCCTCTGCTGTTCCTGCAGTGTCATTTGTTTCATCCGAGCTCAGCTGTATCCATACATTTCATTACTGTATGCTTAATCCTGTTGTTTTCAGAGATACATTGCTACCAAAAGTGTTTGGCAGTAACTTGTCTCTCCTGACTGAGAACAACATGAACATGTATGGAGGGATTAGGAGTGATTGCAGTCGGGCAGCTATCTATGGGGTATGACTACTTAATTCTGGAGGCCACAGTTTAGCACAGCTTTCTGCGGAGGTGCTAGCCACATGCTCTTATGGTTCTCCTGCCTAAAATTAAGAGTGCATCTGATCTGATGGCTCTTAGTAAATCATACAACAGATCATTCAGGATAAGAGAGACTACTAGAGGAAACCCATGCAAACAGGGAGAACACAGACACACTTAAGGCCCTATTACTTGAAGCTATTATAGGCCCAAACAGGCTGTTATCACCCTATATAATAGTCCATCAAACAATGAGCGAGCAGATGCATTTTTTCCCCCCCCCCCTCTTTTTAAAAATTACTAATTTACTAACATTATTTTGGTAGCCCAAGAAGTTAACCACCAGCTGCAAAAAATGGTGAAAATGGAAGGGGTTGACCGCTTAATAGTGAAATTACTCAGTGTACAGTATAAGAAAATGTACTGCACTTACTGACAGCTGTCCTGCTCTGTGTTGATTCTGTCCAAAAGATGGCTGAGCATGTGACCATGCCCCAAACCCAATGTCCACCACTGAGCCTGTATATGCCTAGGTTGGACATAGAGGGAGGGACATGGTCAGATGTCTTTTGGACAGAATCAACACAGGGCAGGAAAGCACAGTCTCAATCAGGGGAGCCGTATTTTGCCTTGTGGGGTACACAAGGAGCTATTGTCAATAAAAGTTGTGGGTACATTTACAACAATTTTACTATAAAGTGGCCAACCCCTTTAATAGACAATCCTGGTGTGCTCATTTAGGGAACAGTTTTGTCCCCATGCTTTTTATCTTGTTAACATGTTACTAGTATTCTTAGGATACCTAGCTGCAAACCCAGACCATTGCACTCCTAATAATTGTGTGTTCTCTTCTTGTAGATCTGATAGTGCTTCAGCTGACCACGACAATCTAAAATACTCTACTTCCAGAGATCGGGGCAATTCTGCCTCCTATGGATCACACACTTCAAATTCAGCTGGGCGACAGAAGCATGATGATGTCAGGGTTCATACTGAGGTGCACAATGAAGAGGAAGGTAAGGACCCTTTACTTGTGGACAGATTATGTTAAAGATTCTACTATCGACAAAGTAAAGAGAAAATGTGAAGGAGGTAGAAATCATTAAAGGGATCTCCACTTTGGTCGTTCCCTACTCGTTAGAAGCATCCCTTGACAATAGGCTGACCATAAACTGTGCAGGGGGCAGGGAGTGCAGCTATCGGCTATAATCTCTGAAAAAAAGTATCTCCAGAGTCCCAGCATTACAGTGCCCCCTTAAGGCCCTATTCCACGGAACGATTATCGTTCGTATTCGGCCGATATCGGCTGCTACGGACGATAATCGTCCGGTGGAATATAGTGCAACGATCAGCCGACATCGTTCATGTCGGCTGATCGTTGCAGTCGCTTGTTTTTCAACATGTTGAAAAACAAGCGACTGATATAGCAGCGATCTGCTGCCGTCGCTCCGTTGAATAGGAGCATCGGCAGCAGACGCTGCTGTATCCTATGGGCTGCCCGGACAATCAGCGATCCCCCGGGCAGCCCTCCCACAGCTCCCCGCCGCCCCCTCCCCCACTCACCCGCTCGCTGCAGCCGCGTTGAATAGCGGCGGCAGCAAGCGGGGAACGAGGAGCAAACGAGCGCTGAGAGCGCTCGTTTGCTCCTCTAAACGACCTGTGGAATAGGCGCATTAGCTGCTGTTACCCTCCCGTGCTGGGAGGGAGTCGGTGGCTGAGGGGGGGGGCACTGTATTGCGGGTGATGGAATGCGGGGACGGCAAAAGCAGCCTGTGGCGGTGTTCTGCATAGAGACTTTGGCTTAAAAAATCTGTCAGATAAATTGGTAAGAAATCTGTTGGTGTAATAGCGCCCTAAGACCAGCTAGTTTTGGGGGCATTTCATGTTTTAGCTCTTGGGAGGAATACACCTTGAAGTAATACTTTCTATCTGGTGCCAGACATATAATTGAAATTACAGTGGTGCCTTGGATTATGAGCATAATTCGTTCTGGGAATGTGCTTGTAATCCAAATCCACTCCTAAACCAAAGCAAGTTTTTCCATAAGAAATCATTGAAATGCAGACAATTGGTTCCACATCCCAAAAATAATGATTTTATATTCTGAATAACATGTAAAACAAATGAAACAAACATTTATAAACAGCTGAATGTGATATTATAAGTTACTGTACAGTATAGCAATCAGCATGTGGTGTATAATGTACAGTAAATTTATAAACCTAAAACCAGAGGATGGAAATGCAGATCCCCATAATGCAGTAGCGTAGTACAACAGGCTAGAATAGAGAAGCAGGGCTGCTGTCACAGGTCTGTGTGGTCACATGACAGCAATGTAGAAGGCATGTGTGTTCAGCATGGACCAATCATGACTGACAGACTGCAGGGAGCATGAAGGAATGAGCAGGACATATGTGGGTACATAAATGCAGCGCTCCCTGTCCGGGGGGAGAGGGGTTACAGCCATGAAGACATTACCTCCCCAGTCCTGTCCCTGATGCAAGCCCCAGCCTGGAGTGGATCTGCTATGATTTGGAAGGTGAGGGAGACTTCCTGGGTCAGAGTACAGGGCTGTAGACTCCGCTATGCAGACCATGACCCTCCCACCCAGTACAGGGAGCTCTTAAACCAAAGCAATGCTCTTAAACAAAGTCACAATTTTAAAAAACTGAGCTTTTAAACCCAAACGCTCTTAAATAAAGTTACTCTTAAACCAAGGTAACACTGTAGTTCTTTTATTTCTTTCATTTCCAGATAGCTACAGCATCAACGGAGGATCTGGAGAAAATGCTTTTGGTCGGAAGTCGTTGGGGCAAGAGCTGAGGGTTAACAATGTGAGCCCTGATTTCACTGTTCAGCATGGAAACCGTGCATTAGCCACAAAAGATATGAGGAAATCCCAGGGTAGGTTATGATTTTACAGATGGTAAATCCTTGTATGGGGGGATGTATTTACACAGCTTGTAATTAGAGAATATCGAATCGGGGTCGAGTCCACCCGCACCCGATGGTTTGGCATTTGATTAGCGGGGGCTGCTGAACTTGGATGAAGCTCTAAGGTTGTCTGGAAAACATGGATACAGCCAATGACTATATCCATGATTTCCACATAGCCTTAGGGCTTTATCCAAGTTCAGCAGCCACCGCTAATCAAATGCCGAAAGTTCGGGTTCGGATGGACTTGAACCCGGTTCGCTCATCTCTACTTGTAATACATGTGGTCCTAAAAAAAAAATAAAAAAAAATGTTGGGATGTTAAAATAATAATCCTGGTATCGCCTTATCATTGTCCTCCCTCAAATCTGCACGTGTTTACACATGGCTGTGTGTATGCTGGCCTATTACAGTCTGAAGCTGGGACAGATCTAGGGTGATATTACAACATAACTGAAAGTGTTATTATAAATATGAAAAATAGCTATAGCACACAGATATGTCAGGTTTTTATCAGTTTGGGTCTCGGTCGGGGGAAGCACTCTGGTGTGCAGCACTTCCTCACTCATCGCTCGTCCGCCTTATTACAGGAGATGAGCTCCATAGACGTACAATGCAGCCATGTCCTGCAATGTATCAGATCCAGCAGGCAGCCATGGCGTGAGACACACAGCCACATGTTTGTCCTGCTGTAAGTGGTCTTAGTACTGTACCTTTGACTGTGTGCCATATCAAAAGTATTCTTTAAATGACATAAACCTTTTCATGTGTTGTAACATCACAATAGACATGTTTCTGCCACAGACTGACAGTAATGCTTTAGCAACTTTAGTATAACAGGATATCTCTGCCTGGTTTACCCAATGAATAGCAAATCCTCCACCTGCCCGAGTCTTGACTATGTGTTTTGCATATATAGTTTCCTCTGCTTTTGTTTTATGATACAGTGGTAGTCATCTACCTTAATCGCAAAAAAAAAAAATAATTTAGTTAATGCAATTATCACAAAAAAGAGAGAATCTGGAAATATTATAGGTAAATTATATTGGACCTTTAATATTTTGTAATAAAGGGGTTATCCAGGATGAGAAAAACTTTCTAAAAGTTACAGCCCCTCTTTTGTCTTAGTTTATGTGCAGTATTGCAGGTTAGTTCCATTGACGTGAATAGCGCAGTGTTGGGGACAGGTGTGGTGGGATTTTTGTAAGAAAGCAGCTTTTTTTTTTTTGCCCCTTAATCCTGGAAAACTCTTAACATTTACTCTTTATGTATTTTATCAGAGCGATCGCTGTCCTATTCTGATGAGTCTCGGCTGTCGAATCTTCTACGGAGGATTACCCGGGAAGACGACAGGGACCGAAGACTGGCTACTGTTAAGCAGCTGAAAGAATTTATTCAGCAACCTGAAAACAAAATGGTAA
Organism: Dendropsophus ebraccatus; assembly: GCF_027789765.1. Lineage (NCBI taxonomy): Eukaryota > Metazoa > Chordata > Amphibia > Anura > Hylidae > Dendropsophus > Dendropsophus ebraccatus. Next base: position 84,489,169 of record NC_091462.1, read on the forward strand.
ACGTGTATTTTTATTTCTCTACTTCATCTGGCAGGGTTGGTTGTTATGCTGTTTAATGCCACAGTTAATTTGATATTGAATAGTTTTCCGGGTGAAGTCTTTATTAAACACATCATAAATCATTTGACTCCTGACCGCTGCAGAAGTTAGATACCGCCATAGGAAGCCCTGGAAAACACTGATACAGTCGTAGGCCGCATCCATGTTTTCCTGGCAGCAGTGAACAGTTCACCATCATGAACAGTTCAGCAGGTTTGCTCCACACTACTTCTGACGCAGAGTTATCCCCTCTTTCTCCCTCTCTGTATTAAGAATGTCACATATGGCTGCTCCCCTGGCTATCTCCTGGCCTTTTGTTTTTAGGGGATTGTGGTTCACATACTGGGCAGGAAATGGGGCAGTGTCAGTAAATAGGGCAACAAAGCAGATCTGTGTTGTGCATGAAGAATTGAAGTAATTACATCACTACTTTACACCTTGTAACATAGAGGCAAGCAAGTCGCTGTAAATGGAGGCAATGGGGGAATTGATACAAGACTTAAAACAAAAAACTAGTGTATTTGTGCAAGCCCTGGCACCATCAAAACAAAGATGCTGTAAAACAAAATGAAAATAAAAACAAAGCCGTCACCTAGTGAAGTCCTACATGCAGACTCCTTTAGGTACTTTCTGTATGTTTTTAAAGGCTTGGGAAACCCCTTAGTAGAGGTGTCTGTGTAAACAATTTTTATTGATCTCATTGGAATTGTGGAAACTTGCTTCCCCGACTGGTTTGGTTTCTATAACGTGCTGTAAGAGTCTTTAAGCCAGAATAACACCCTGTGATTTGTAGTCTACAATAGCCCAAATGTGAAGCGTGGCGCTTTGGAGAGATTGTGAGAGAACTTCTACCTCCTCACCATATTCCACATGAAGTTGTGGACTTGCCAGGTCACGTGACCTAAATTGTGTACTTTGGCTTTGCCCTGTATTTTACAAAGCTTATTGTCTATATCCTGGTACACTCCAACTTGTCCTTTTCCTTATTACCTATTTTTCATGTAGCAGTTTAGTACCATTTATAGGTATCCACATGTTCTATTAACCAAATACTACATCGGATAAGTCAGGTTACAATTTGTCTAGTTTTTACATTTATTGTTTGTTTTTTTTACTAATTCTATAACGTGGTTAATCTGTGCAGGTGCTGGTTAAGCAACTTGACAACATCCTGACCGCTATAAATGATGTGTTGAATGAAAGGTATGTCTTAGGAAGCTTGTATGTCTCTTGTGTGGTTAACCCCTGGCAAAAATCTAAAGATGTAATGATATTCTTAATCTTTTCCCTGCAATGATTCATGTTTTAGTACTAGAACTGCCGGTAATCCTTTATAGTAAGTTCACACACAGCAGATTTGTTTTTGCTGGAATTTCTGCAACACTTCTTTCTATCTGAGAGGTTTGCAGAAATCTATATGCTTGAGTATTTAAGGGGTTGTTCAGGCTTAGAAAAACAGCTGCTTTCTACAGCATGGACACAGTGTAGGTTTTGCAGCTCAGTTTCATTGAAGTGAATGGAGCTGAATTATAATACCACACACAGCCTGTGGACAGGGGTGGCACTGTTCTTGCATGAAAGTAGCTGTGTCTTTCTAATCCTGGATAAACCCTTTTAAGACTTTACTGGTAGTCTTTCCGTGTCAGTGACCAAGCGTGTCAGGCTGTGTCCAAAGCAGCATCAGAGGGCCTCTTTGGTGTCTTGTTTCAGATCCCATGACATTTGATAGAAAAAAAAATAGCGCTGTTTTGTGCATCAAATCCACTTACTCCTTGCCAGAATCTGCGGACCCCATTGTGGTCTGCTAAAGTGAGCTTGTAACGTTGAAAATGTAGTCCAGTCGTCAGCTGATCGCTGGCCCTTTTACAGGAGGCAATTATCATCAGTGAGGGTTCCTGTCCATAATCACATACTTGGCTCTGAATGAGATGATTTTATATGAATAAATTAAAAGCTGTCTTGAAAACTGTATTTCAGTCTACAACACAGTTGCACTGGTGTATCAATGCCAGTATATCAAGTACTGAGAAGAAAGGTTCAATGGTTTGTGTATTAAAGTTTTGTACCTGTGCACAATCTAAAGGTTTTCTGTTTCTGTAGTAGTAAACTTCTCCAGGAACTGCGGCAGGAGGGGGCACAGTGCTTGGGCTTGCTCTGTGCGGCTCTGAGCTATGAGGCCGAGAAGATCTTTAAGTGGATTTTTAGCAAATTTAGCTCATCTTCTAAGGATGAAGTCAAACTACTCTTCTTGTGTGCTACTTACAAAGCTCTAGAAACTGTAGGCGAAAAGAAAGCATTTTCCTCTGTGATGCAGGTGAGTGTGGGAACAAGATTTTTATTTCTTGGATTTGAGTGTAGTTAAAAGTGATCTGACTAGTTGTTGAGTCCCAGTATCCTTATCAACACATTGAGTCACCAAGGCACAAAGTGCAAGAAGTGTCATGAGAACAGATTCAGAAGGCTTTCGTCACCAAAATTTTACACACACTCAGATCTATCTATCTCACCAAGATATGGTCCTATAACCAGGATATATTCTATCAGTAGGTAGGTAGGAAAAGACATTTAAAGGGGTAGTGTGGCGTTTAACTTTTATTCACTAAATAACACTAATTACAAAGTTATACAACTTTGTAATGTGTGTTATTTAAGTGAATGGCCCCCTTCCCTGTGTTCCCCCCACCCCGGAAGTGTTATTGCAATATACTTACGTGTTTGCCGATGACGGGGTGGGGGGGGGGGGCGGCGGCTGTAGCTGTTTGGCCGGCCTCCCGAAGATGACGTCGTCTACACAAGATGGCGGCCAGGGTTTTCAGCGAACACGTAAGTATAATGCACCAACACTTCCAGGGTAGGTGGAACACGGGGGAGGGGGCCATTCACTTAAATAACACACATTACAAAGTTGTATAACTTTGTAATGTGTGTTATTTAGTGAATAAAAGCTAAACGTCGCACTACCCCTGTAAAGAATACCTATCATTAGAACAAACTTTTTACATGTCAAAATTTTGATTGATGGGGCTTGAGTTTTAAGACAGTCACTGATAGGAGAATGAGTGCCAGAAGTTGTGTGCGCTACGCCCTCTCTCCTGTGTTATGTGACCCGGATGACCACGTGATGTAAGTCTATGGGACTGATCAGGTGGGAAAAAAAATCACAAAGCCAGGAGAGAATTCATGACTTGCACATTCTCTCAACTTGTTCCCCTGATCAGTCACGGACCCTGAGTGATCAAATATTTTGACATATTTGACTTTTTTTTTTTTTTTTTGATATGGCACATTTAAAGCGTAACTGTCATTTCAGGGCCATTTTTTCTGAAAACATTATCAACAGTACAAGCGATTTTAAGAAACTCTGTAATAGGTTTTATGCACTATAAAAGAGTTTCCTTCTGTAGTGAAAAAGCAATCTCCCAGCCTCCCCCCTCACATCAAATGAAGCAGGATTTCTGTCTCCATTATGTGGCTATGGAGAGGGGAGGGGCTGTTAGGAGTGACTGAGCACGGAGGAAATCTGCAAAGCACAACACCCTGCAATCTTCTCTCAGTAAGTTCATAGATATGCACTGACCTTTCTGACACCTGAATTTAGCGTTTTAGGTGCCCAGAGAGTCTACAAACAGCTGACCTTCATGTCACCTCTTCCTGCTCCCTGCTCGTTTGCTCCTCGTTCCCTGCTCGCTGCCGCCGATCCCCCGGGGAGCTGCGGGGGGGCCGCCCGGGGGATCGCTAGATCGTCCGGGCAGCCCATAGGATATAGCAGCATCTGCTGCCGACGCTCCTATTCAACAGAGCGACGGCAGCAGATCGCTGCTATACCAGTCGCTTGTTTTTCAACATGTTGAAAAACAAGCGACTGCAACGATCAGCCGACATGAACGATGTCGGCTGATCGTTGCACTCTATTCCACAGGACGATTATCGTCCGTATGGGCCGAATACGAACGATAATCGTTCCGTGGAATAGGGCCTTTACAATGGAGAGAGCAGAACCAGTCTTCACTGGCTTCTCTGTAATGAAGACGTGTTTGCCTGATAATGCACAGATAAGAAGTCAGGGGGGAGGCTGGGAGATTGCTTCTTGAGTACAGAAGGAGGCTTTTTTGGCTGATGAAACCTATTACAGAGTTTCTTAAAATCGCTTATACTACTGATTTCTGCAATAAAAAAAACATGACAGTTACGCTTTAACTGTAGAAAATATCCTAATAAAATTCTCATGGTTGGTCTCTTCAGTCTTTGTTTTTCTTTATCGTTTATGTCAGTGATTTTCAACCTTTTTTGAGCCGCGGCACACTTTTTATACTTAAAAAATCCCGGGGCACACCACCAACCAAAATGGCACAAAATGACACTAAAACAGTACATATTATACATATAGTTCACGGAGTTCACTCTTGGGGGTTTTAAATCAGCTTCTTATCACCACAAGAGCTGCTTTTTAAGCCCTCAAGAGTGACATATGCCGGGCAGAGATCCTTTCAATAAATTATTCATTTTAAAAAAAGTGAAATAAAAAAGGATAACCCCCTCATATATACAATCCCATGTAACCTCATACATACAGTTCCATGTATTCCCATATATATATATATATATATATATATATATATATATATATATATATATATATATATATATATATAACAGTCCCATGAAAACTCATACATACAGTCCCACGTATATGAGCACATAATTATCAGCACCATATACTGTGGTGATGTGCACTGTATAGCCACAGTATATGGTGCTGATAATTATGTGGCTCATATAACTGCAGTATAAAGGGGTACAATGAGAAGTACTATGGCCATGAGGCCAGAGTACAAGTGCCCCCTGCTTTGCCCTCATACAGTAATAATGCCCCCTGCAGTATGCCCCATATAATAATAATGCCCCCTGCAGTATGCCCCCATATAATAATAATAATGCCCCCTGCAGTATGCCCCATATAATAATAATGCCCCCTGCAGTATGCCCCCATATAATAATAATGCCCCCTGCAGTATGCCCCCATATATTAATAATGCCCTCTGCAGTATGCCCCCATATAATAATAATGCCCCCTGCAGTATGCCCCCATATATTAATAATGCCCTCTGCAGTATGCCCCCATATATTAATAATGCCCTCTGCAGTATGCCCCCATATATTAATAATGCCCCCTGCAGTATGCCCCCATATAATAATAATGCCCCCTGCAGTATGCCCCCATATAATAATAATGCCCCCTGCAGTATGCCCCCATATATTAATAATGCCCTCTGCAGTATGCCCCCATATATTAATAATGCCCTCTGCAGTATGCCCCCATATATTAATAATGCCCTCTGCAGTATGCCCCCATATATTAATAATGCCCTCTGCAGTATGCCCCCATATATTAATGCCCCCTGCAGTATGCCCCATATAATGCCCCCTGCAGTATGCCCCCATATAATGCCCCCTGCAGTATGCCCCCATATAATGCCCCCTGCAGTATGCCCCCATATAATGCCCCCTGCAGTATGCCCCCATATAATGCCCCCTGCAGTATGCCCCCATATATTAATGCCCCCTGCAGTAAGCCCCCATATATTAATGCCCCCTGCAGTATGCCCCCATATATTAATGCCCCCTGCAGTATGCCCCCATATATTAATGCCCCCTGCAGTATGCCCCCATATATTAATGCCCCCTGCAGTATGCCCCCATATAATGCCCCCTGCAGTATGCCCCCATATAATGCCCCCTGCAGTATGCCCCCATATATTAATGCCCCCTGCAGTATGCCCCCATATATTAATGCCCCCTGCAGTATGCCCCCATATATTAATGCCCCCTGCAGTATGCCCCCATATATTAATGTCCCCTGCAGTATGCCCCCATATAATGCCCCTTGCAGTATGCCCCCATATAATGCCCCCTGCAGTATGAGAACATGCACCAATAGTTTTAAAAAAAACAAAACAACAAACCATCATACTCACCTAATCGGCGCTGTGTGTTCTCCCTCCTCTTCAGGCTCCGTCCTGTGAGCCGCGGCGACTGAACCTCCGGCAGGCGTGATGACGTCACATCATCACGCCTGCCGGAGAGGTCACGTCCCGGCCTCCCATAGGCTGCTGGCATGAAGTGCCGCGGCCTATGGGAGTCAATGTCAGAGCAGGACGCTGACAGGTCCTGCTCTGACATTGTGCGCGATTGAATGTTTCGCCCGCTCACTGTGTGAGCGGGCGGAACATCAATCCATCGGCATATCCCTAGAAGCTGCGCGGCCGCAGCTTCTAGGGATATTAAAGGGACAGTTTCTAATTTCCGACCGGGATCCCGCGGCACAGCTGGCGGGTTCTCACGGCACACCAGTGTGCCGCGGCACCCCGGTTGGGAAACGCTGGTTTATGTGTTATAAAATGCATAATATTGCTTTTTTTATGTTTTAGTTGGTAATGACCAGCTTGCAGTCAATCCTGGAGAATCTAGATACACCAGAATTGCTGTGTAAATGTGTGAAATGCATCTTGCTTGTGTCCCGCTGCTACCCACATATCTTCAGCACAAACTTCAGGGTGAGCTTTTCCTTCTATACATATAAATACGGTACTTGTCTCTATATGCTGTTATTAAATTAAATTGACCAAAATGAACTTTAAACTCTTTGTTTCCACTTTCAGGACACGGTTGATATTTTGGTTGGATGGCACATAGATCTCACTCAGAAACCTTCGCTCACACAACAGGTGTCAGGTAATGTCACTACCTGGAGACAGGTACTCAAGTGTTTGTACATATTTATATAATACATTTATGGAAATAATGCAGAAACTCCCTTTTTATTCTTTGTAGTAATTTGCGTCTTGATTTTGTTTCAATGTCTAAATATATCCTTTTCTTGGGTTACACTTGCAGGGTGGCTACAAAGTCTAGAACCATTTTGGGTTGCTGACCTAGCATTTTCCACTACGTTGTTGGGGCAATTTTTGGAAGACATGGAAGCCTATGCCGATGTAAGAAACTACATACAGTTTGGTTTAATACAACTTTATATGGGTTATATTGAAATGCAGATTATTTTTACGTAACTGTATTCTTTCTCTTCATATAAATAAAGTTTGTTTATGCCGTGTTCAAACTAAACATTGTGGTTTTTAGTATGATAGATACCATGACACTGAAATATTCATAATATTAAGGATGTGATGCGGAGTACTGGGCTGACTTATACTGGCTCCATCAGAATTTTCATTGATTTTAGTGGAAAGAATAGCTGCACTTCTACTAATGTGCATACATTCCAATGAGTAAGAAGTTGTTAAACTCTTCCGTTTTTCTCCTTAAGGATCTCGGTAACATTGCCTCTGGTGAATCTGTTGATGAAGACATTCCTCCTCCATCAGTTTCATTGCCTAAGCTGGCCGCTCTTCTCAGAGTGTTCAGTACAGTGGTACGAAGTATTGGGGAAAGGTTCAGTCCGATCAGAGGTCCCCCGATTACTGAGGCTTACGTCACTGATGTAAGTATAAAAAATATATATAATTTATGCACTGTGGTGTAAAATTTCACCAGCGTTTTTTTTTTATTATTATTATTTGTCATATATACAGTATGTGAATTGGTAATTGTCATCTTTCACCAGTGTCCCAACAGTTTAATTTTAGTTATGAATAGGTCCATTCCCTGACGACGTTACATGTTGCTGTCCCATTTCAATCCTTAGATCTTGTATCGAGTGATGAGGTGCGTTATTGCAGCCAACCAGGTGTTCTCTTCAGAGACTGTATTAACAGCTGCCAATGAATGTGTTGGTGTATTACTTGGCAGTATGGATCCTAACATGGCAATACACTGTGAAATGGTAATCGCATACGGGTTAGACCAGCTGGAGAACTGCCAGACTTCTGGTACCGATTACATTATCTCTGTCCTCAATTTACTAACCTTGGTAAGTATATTCTTATATTTTTTCTCATCAATAAAAAGTACATTTTGCCGAAAAATGCGTGTGTGTGGGAAACGTTTTAGTTTAGCACTTTTAGGGTCAGTTCACACATACAGACTCGCAGCGTAAATCTGTCTGAACGACTACTGCGTGTATGTAATTCTGCCGGCCCCTTAACCCCTTCTGCTGCCGCCCAGCTCCTGCTCTGCTCTGTATTCATTACCTGTCCTCGCTGCACGGAGTCCCGGTGTACTGCTCTCCCGCCCGGCCAATCAGTGTGTTGCCCAGCCGCAGCCACTGATTGGCCGGACAGGAGAGCAGTTCGCTGGGACCCCGTGCAGCGAGGAGAGGTAATGTATACAGAGCAGAGCGGGAGCCGGGCGGCAGCAGAAGGGGTTAAGGGGCCGGCAGAATTACATACACGCAGCGGTCGTTCAGATGGCTGCGAGTATGTAGTGACAGTGAACTGCCAGGACCTGAGCTGTGAGTCTGTATGTAGAACGTATGTTAAAGGGGTACTCCAGGCAGGAGCCTCCTTTAGTACATGTCTGGTGATTGGTCATTTGAAAATAATTAAGTGTATTTCCCTGTGGTACGTATGTTAACCTATCCGTCCTGCTGTTAAGCCGCTTCCTAGTATCACAATGTTGCAGCCCCGCACAGCTAGTTGGAGGCCGCTGTGGTGTACTGCCTCAGTCCACTGATTGGCTGGGTGGGCCTGCAATGTCACGGCTTCAGGACCCTGTAGTGGCCAAACAGTGGGAGCCAGAGAGGTAAATGCACTTTATTGTCAAATGACCCATCACTGGGCATATATTAAATAGGCCTCCTCCCGGAGTATCCCTTTTAAGCTTAGCTACAAGTATTAAAACACCATGCGTTCCACACACTGAAATTATGCAAAGATTATTTGTGTTCTCCTGTGACATGAAAATTGTGGACAATTTTCGCTTCGCTATGGGTATACATTTTAGTTGGGATCCTTAAATTTTAATACTCATATTGTACAATGCACCAGGTCCATAATAGCTACCAACCACTGACCTCTAGGGACAAATGTGACCGTTCAGCAATTTTCTTAGATTTGATGGTTAAAGGAGAAGTCCGGCGAAAATTTTTATTAAAGTATTGTATTGCCCCCCAAAATTTATACAAATCACCAATATACACTTATTACGGGAAATGCACATAAAGTGCTTTTTTTTCCCTGCACTTACTACTGCATCAAGGCTTCACTTACTAGATAAAATGGTGATGTGACGACCCGACTCCCAGAGCTGTGCGGGCTGTGGCTGCTAGAGAGGATGATGGTAGGGGGACACTGAGGGACACAGGGCACTGGAGGGACACTGAGCATCCCTCTGCCATCATCCTCTCCAGCAGCCACAGCCCACACAGCTCTGGGAGTCGGGTCGTGACATCAACATGTTATCCAGGAAGTGAAGCCTTGATGCAGTAGTAAGTGCAGGGAAAAAGCACTTTATAAGAATTTCCCATAATAAGTGTATATTGGTGATTTGTATAACTTTATTTATTTTATTTTTTTTTGGGGGGGGAGGGGGCAATATAATACTTTTAATAAAAATCTCAGCCAGACTTCTCCTTTAATGAGGTTTGTGTAAATGTCAGCAGAATAAAATTAAACAATAGAAACTGTACAAATTTAAGAAAAAAATTAAAGAGCTAATTTTTATACAAGCTCCATGTTGTTTTTTTTTCTCTTAGATTGTCGAACAGATTAATACAAAATTACCTTCAACTTTTGTGGAGAAACTGTTCATGCCCAACTCTAAGCTACTTGCACTAAGATTCCATAAGGAAAAGGATGTAAGAAATTGTTTGTCTTAGAAGTTTTATTTTTTGCAATGACTAATGAACTAAATCCTAATGTGTCAACATAAAAGTACAAATGTGAGAAGGCCCTTTGTCTATTGTCTATGCCACAGGTGTCAAACTGTGGCCCTCCAGCTATTGCAAAACTACAATTCCCATCATGTCTGGACACTAATAACCAAAGCTTTGGCTGTCCAGGCATAATGGGAATTGTAGTTTTGCAACAGCTGGAGGGCCACTGGTTTGATACCCTCTGATCAAGTTGACACTTCTGCATTGTGACATGAGCATGTGTGGTAGTGCTGCAGAAAGGCCATCAGGGTAACATTACCTGTCAGTCACTCAGATTGACAGACCAGATCTGCAAAAGAGATACTGATGCTGGCACACATGAGTTTTTCTCAAATTATAAAAAGTATTTTCGACCAGAAAGACAACAAAGACATGTTTTATACAGGTAAATATGAATCTGGCCAGCCTACCCTTCTAATGATTATCAATGGAGGAGGATGGCCAGATTCATATTTACCTGTATAAAACATGTCTTTGTTGTCTTTCTGGTCACCTGGAAGCAGATTGGCAGGTGGGGGCGGTTGCCCCGCCCCCAGTGCGCTTGACAGGCAGAGGATTTTTGAACAAACTGCAGGGGACCAGCGCTAAGGATGTTAGAGAGCTATCAGCAGGTTAGATTTTTTTTTTTGGGACTTTAGTATGATAAGCTATCCTTCATAAAAATAGCAACAGATTCTCCTTAAAGTGACACTGTCACCCCCCTTTTTCATTATGACTTCTCTACACAGGTGTAATGGGCAGATCTTGCAGTTTTCTTACCTAATTTTATATCATACGTCATGGTGGGGCTTCCTGTAAAAAGTGATCTTTTATCATCTGTGGATTGTGCTAACTGGGCCGCCATTGGTATGGGCTGACCTAGAGGGGGTGGGGCATAGACCGTGCGTACCAATGGCCGTCGAGGGGGCGGGGCCTGACAGTTATGACATTACAGAGGGGCAGGGTGTACAACGCTGTTGAGGGTCGGGCTAAGTGTCACTTTGGTCGAGAAGCCCCGCCCAGGTGGCGCGTCTGCAAATAATAAAAGATCACTTTTAACTGCAACAAGTACCATGATGTATGATATAAAATAAGGTATGGGAACTGCTAAATTTCCCTTTACCCCTATGTAGAGCAGTCATAATGCAAAAAGTGGGTGACAGTGTCACTTTAAAGTCAAATGCATGTTTTCCAAAAGCCTAACTTGGGTGCAGTAAGTGAAATAACTTTTAAATGTTGAATTTTACCATTAGGTAATTGGTGCAGCCAATTCCCTGTACCAGGCAGTATTGACCCTGAAGAACATTCCGGTTTTGGAGACTGCGTATAAACTGATTTTGGGGGAAATTACATGTGCTTTAAACAGTCTCTTGAGCTGCCTGCAGCTACCTGAAGCTTGTGGCGAAATTCAGCATGAAGCCTTTAAGAGCCATGTTTTTGGTGTGGACAGCGCAAAGTTTGTTGCCGTATTTGACCTGAATGTTCTGACAACAATTGGAAACGCAAAAAATTCGCTGATTGGGGTAAGTTATAAAACATTTGTGACAACAAAAAAAAATGCCTCAGTAAGGGATATATTGACTGCACTTCCAGGTGTCTAAACACTGGAGAAAAGCAATGTTCTCTGCCTATGAGAAATTGTAAATGAAGAATGTATGCGTGCTCAGAATGCCCCCAGTAACATCCATTCCCATTCTATGTGTATGCATTGGTTCTTCCTAGACAACCCCTTTAGGGTACGTCTTACCGGATCCGCAGCTTATTTTCTGCTGCAGATCCGCAGCAGATTTCATTTAAATAACTGAACACAGCATCAAATCTGCACCATAAAACCTGCTGCATATCTGCTGGGAATCCTGTAAGTAGAATTCTTGATAATTTTGTGGAAAGAGCCTTAACACTGCAGGTTTGTTCTGTATTCCAACAGTCCCCCGTAACTGTGTATTTTGTTCAGTCTGTTATAATTCTTCCCAGATTGTTATTTTTGTTTTTAAATTTTGATATTTCTACAGATGTGGGCTCTGTCTCCCACCGTGTTTGCTTTGCTGAGTAAGACGCTGATGGTCGTACATGATGACATTGCTGTACACTACCCAGAAGTTCAATACTCTGTACTCTCTACGTTGTATTCTCATTGTACCAGGTATGGAGTAATCTTCAGCTATGTTTATATGAAGTACATATGTAATTTTTATATCTTCATGGCATTAAATCCAGTAGTTTTCCTCTTTGCAGGCATGACCATTTTATTTCTAGTAGCCTCAGTTCCTCATCTCCCTCACTGTTTGATGGAGCAGTGATCAGCACAGTAACCACTGCCACCAAGAAGCATTTCTCTGTAATCCTCAATCTGCTGGGAATGTTACTGAAGAAAGACAATATTTGCCAGGATTCTCGGTAACTTCATTTACCCTCAGCTTTTTCTTTTGCATGCTATCAAAAACATTTGGGAAAAGTTATATATCCTTTTATCTGATGAGATTCAATCCCGCTCTTGTCAGAAAATGGCGTTCCCATGCTAAGCTGTATTACAGATGTATAAATATAGTAAAAAAGGGGGTGGGGAGACCATGGGCAAGAGTTGTTGAGTCTAATCAACCGAGTTGACATCTTTATTTTTCCATCAAGCAGGTATTCTGTCTGTATAACTTTTTTTTTTTTTTTTTTTCTTTCTTTCCGAAGGAAATTGTTGATGAGCTGGGCTGTGGAAGTGGCAGTACTCATGAAGAAATCGGAGACCTACGCACCATTATTTTCATTGCCATCTTTCCATATGTTTTGTAAAGGACTCCTGGCAAATAGTAAGGCTAGCCTGTGCTCCATTGCACTTTACTGACTGTGTTATGCAAATTTCATAATTGTTCACCATGCTTTTCTACTCTCCAGCCCTTTTTGAAGATGCTACAATCTGCTTACAAGCTTGTAACAGCCTCCATGTCCTGTCTTCGTCACTACCAGAAGATTTACTGCAGAGGTATGTCTTAGAACACTGTGTGATAGAGCAGGGGATTAATAAAGCAAGTTATGCCAAGTTACGCTGCCAGTCAGCGAGTTATATGTATCAAAGTGCCATAGAAGGAGAAAACGTAGCAGGAATTCTAGATTAATAATTGTTGTAAAAGATATCCATTCTTTATGGGTTACCTCACTTGTGCTTCATTCACATCTGTGTCAGTAGAAGCTATCACAAGTTCAATCAAAAAGCCAGATAGAATGTGCATCATCTGGCACTAATTTGTCTGGAAAAACTATGTAAACCTGATAGCCCCCGTTATTCTTTGGGTGCCATTGGTGTCTGGCATATGGTGATGCAGCACCATTGTAATTATTATTCTGCTTTAATGATTGCAAACAAGGGTATATGGATTAATGTAACATTTTGGTTACAGGTGTGTTGATGTGGGTCGTGTTCAACTTGTGGCAAGTGGAACACGGGTGAGACAAGCATTCGGAAAGCTTCTGAAATCAATTCCTTTAGACGTTGTATTAAGGTATGTGCTTTTTAACTACATAGCATGTTACTTTCTGTCTTCTGTATTGACATATTTCTGTTGGCTTTCAAAATCTCATCTCATACAGATATGCTAAAATGTCACTAAGGTTAAAGGTGTTTCTGGCCAAAATTCATTGCTTGCTTGTCTTTAGCTTAGGTCATCAGTATTAGATCAGTGGGGGCAGCTTTGCTTCCATTTACCTGAATGGAGCTAATCTGCAGTCACCAAATGTTGCCTGTATACTGAGGTGCCTGCACTGTATATACCCATACTGTGCTTCTGTCAAACAGCTGAGAAGCAGAGGTGCTTGATGTTGCTATCCCACTGATTCGATATTGATCACCTTCCTAAGGATTCTTCAGTAAATTTTGTCCTTTACATGTAACCGTTCTCATCGTGTTGACATTCTGTTCACACTTGCAATATGAGATTTCCCTCAGGGTCTTGTTTATAAGTCCCTGTGATTTGTCGGGATTCCTTGTTAACAGTTTTGAGAAGTGATTTCATGACTGTATAGTGTGAGACCTAGTGATGCAACAACAATTTTGCATATTTTTTTTTTCCTCAAAAGGAATACAAGTCACACTGAAATGCAAGAAATCTCCTCTGCAGTAAGGAACCACATGAGCAAGTCTCCAAGCAACACTTTTCATCCGCAAGACTTTTCTGATGTCATTAGTTTTATACTCTATGGGAATTTTCATAGATCAGGGTAAGACTATGTTTTCAGTTCGATTTAAAGGAGCTAAATCTAGAACAGAACTCGTTTTGGGATTTGCTGTGTTACACTTGGTCAACCTCTAAACATCCCTGTTTTAGGTAGCTCTTGTAGTGCTAGGATGCTTTCCCTGCGAAATAGAAAGTGGAAATGAGTTCCTGTAGACCTTGATACTTTCACCCATTGGTGGAATTGGCAGCTTTTCTTTAAGATAGATTTCACTATCTTAAAGACATATAAAGGCCCTGTCCACATAGTTCTGACATATATTGTGTCTACTGTATATCTATTGACAGTCTGCATCCCATAAGCCTAAATATGGTTTCTTGCCTGCACACATGGAGTGGAAAAGTTAATTTTTATCCCTGTAGAAGTGAAGCCAAATTCTGCCAAATGTTTACTGTGTTCTCTATGGGAAGGAGAGAGGGCTATGCCACAGCCAGACATACATTATCTGTCAGCTGAGACTTGGGAGGACCCCATACAGTTTATACTGAGGACCAAACCCCCCTGCCAGTGGCCAATCCAGCCAACATTGGTTTGAAGTGTCCCTTAAGTAGCATGCTATATTTTCTTGTGGACTTCACATGAAAATCCATGGATTAATCCTACTAAATGACAATGTGGCTGCTCCTCTTATGAATCTGAGGCACTGCAAATTCTTGGCAGAAATACATGTTTTAGTTTAAAGCAAACTGTTAACATAGCTAAATTTGTAAATTTTAACAACCAATGTAGGAATGCCTCGGTATAGGCATGTAGTGAGTGCCATACATTGTCCATAGGCTTCGGTTTAAAAGAAGAAACCTAAAAGGTGTGCTGGTACATGTTTTATACATGATAATCCTATATTGAATAGTTGGATAGGGCATTCTTGGCAGCAGAAAAGAAACTAGCCTTACAGGCAGAAGACAAAAGGATAATGGGTGGCCATGGCTTCATTTGAGACTAGGCACATGAATTCTGGCACATATGCATACTGCAGATTGAGTGAGAGCACCCTGATATATCTTTAATTCTCCAGCCTAGTTTGTTGAGAAAAGTGGAATGATGGTAGCATAAGATCTGTTCAATAGGTAAATATAAGTCTATGCTTTTATTCTTTCTAATAGCAAAGATAACTGGCTGGAGAGGTTGTTCCACAGCTGCCAGAGACTTGATAAGCGAGACTCTTCACTCATTCCAAGAAACTTGCTGAAGACCGAGGCTGTCTTATGGCAGTGGGCTGTATGGGAAGCGGCTCAGTTCACTGTCCTGTCAAAATTAAGGACCCCTCTAGGAAGAGCTCAAGACACGTTCCAGACAATTGAAGGTGTGTAATTGGTGTGAATTGAAGAAGACATTTTATTCGTATGTATATGATCGTTTTTTATTGCACACATCTAAGGTCTGTCTACCTTTTACTCTTTGGACTCATTCCTAGTTTTTATTCACAAGTACTAAAGCACAGTACTGACTAAAATACTGGTTGGTGGAAAGTGGCCTAATTCTATTACTTGGTTGACTGAAATCTTCACTTTGTTATAAGGTATTATCCGAGGTCTGGCTGCTCACACTCTGAATCCAGACCAGGATGTCAGCCAGTGGACGACTGCAGACAACGATGAAGGACATGCCAATAATCAGTTGCGTCTAGTACTTCTCCTACAGTATTTAGAGAATCTTGACAAGTTGATGTACAATGCATATGAGGGATGTGCAAATGCGTTAACCTCACCACCCAAGGTATGTGGAATAAAAGGTTTTTCTTGTGATGTCGAACACTTTTTAAAAAGTCTTTATTAAATCTGCATATATTTTTCTTCAAAGGTGATTAGAACATTCTTCTATACAAACCGACAAACCTGCCAAGACTGGCTCACCCGTATCCGAATTGCTATCATGAGAGTAGGATTGTTGGCTGGCCAACCAGCTGTAACAGTCAGGCATGGCTTTGACTTGCTGACTGAGATGAAGAATAACAGTGCCCCCCAGGTAAAAAGAAAATCATAGTATAAGATACAACTTGTGATAACTTAGGTTCAATGCTTAAGTATGTCTTTTATATTTGTAAAGGGTACAGAGTTTGAGATGACAGTGATGATGGTGGTGGAAGCTCTTTGTGAACTTCAGTGCCCAGAAGCTATACAGGGACTTGCTGTGTGGTCTTCAGTTGTTGCTGGAAAAAGTCTTTCTTGGATTAATTCTGTGGCCCTGCAAGCAGATGGAAGGTACTATTGACTTTTTAATTAAATAGGCTTGCCCTCTCCAGATTTGGCAGATATTAAACTAAAGTGCGTGGATAGATTAAGGGGGTAATCCAGTGAGTGGACATTTTAAATTTTTTTTTATTTTTAAGGTTTGAGAAAGCAGCAGTGGAATATCAGGAGCACTTATGTGCTATGACGGGGGTCGACTGCAGCACTTCAGGATTTGACAAGACTGTTCTGAAATTGGCGAATTCCAACAGCACATCTGCGAGCCCCAAACACGCTAATGGTACGTACTGGATCAAGTGCTTTACCTTTCATAGATTCCTTCATGTTTTAAACACAATTACAAGTACCTTCCCTGTTATTTTAGGGGATGCCCGCAAAACAGTCCTGACAAAACCTAGTGATCCTTTACCTGAAGTTGTCAACTATTTGGGCAATAAGGCCTGCGAGTGCTACATTTCTATCGCTGACTGGGCTGCAGTCCAGGAATGGCAGAACAGCATGCATGACTTGAAAAAAGGAGCATTGGGAAGCTGTATCAATATGAAGACAGACTTCAATTATATAAAGTGAGTCCCTGCATATTTTTACATTCTAATTGTTCAATAGAGAATGGAGGGGAAAAAAAATAAAAAAATAAATATATATATATATATATATATATATATATATATATATATATATACACATATATTAAAATATATTGCCATTACACAGTACCAAAGGTGTTGAGATCTGACAAGAAACTATTCTTACTGAGAATGCTTGCATTAAGACTTTGTAGGTGTTCAGGAGGAAAAGTTGCTGTGTATAGCCGGCTTTAGGTGGGATCAGGTGGGATTCCAGTATAAATAGCTCATCAATAAACATTGTGTTTTAACTTGACTGCCAGTAGGGTCAACCATTGAGGTTACAATTGTGCCCAGTAATCCGCACCAGAAATCTAGTTAAGCAGAATTGTACATTTTAAATCGATGAGGAGTTTAAAATAGTAGGTCTTCTAACTCTCTTATTTTTTTTTTCCCTAACAGGTCTCTAAGTAGCTTTGAGTATGGAGAATTTATTGAATGCGCAGAACAGTTGGAATTGCTGCCTGGAGAAAATCTAAATCTTGTGAATGGAGGATTTAAGGAAAAAATTGGTACATTTCTTAAATCTGTATATATGAATTGTGTTTCTAACTAAGTGACCAGGTAGATTTAATAAAAGTAAGGCTATGTTTACATCTAAAATTACCCTACATTCATGGTATACATGGGCAAGACGGCAGAAAGGTATGCAGGGGTATACCATGGCGTATTAGTGCCAGGACCATCAGGGCTGTGGAGTTAGTCTGAGATAGTTTTGGCAGGAGTTGGATTTGGGGAAAAAAAATTACTTACAAACTCCAGTTTAAAAAAAAAAAAAAATCTTTAAAAATGTTTTAATTGACTTTTTGATTTTGATTTTAATTTTATAAATTTTCCTCAACAATATATTTTATGTTCTATAACTCTAAGGACCTTATTTAAAACCAGAAAAACTTTTTCTCACACATTTAGTTTCCACCATATTTCAGTAATAAAGCACTGGCATCAGATAAGGGGGGTCGGGAGATGTCGGTCACTATTTAGCAGTTTGTTTCTGAACTGGAAGAGTCCACTGCGTGTGTGTGTGGGGGGGGGGGGGGGAGATCTGTGCTGTTCTCATGCTGGATAATTGGATATGATAAAAACAGTAGAGGGCTTCAAAACAGGGCTAGACAAGTTCTTAGACCAAAATAATATAAATGCATATGTATAGAACCTATCACCCCTCCCCCTTCCCTGTATCCATCCCCTCCTTGGTTGAACTTGATGGACATGTGTCTTTTTTCAACCGTATTAACTATGTAACTATGTAACAGCAGTGTAATATGAAGATATTTTGTGTAATGTAGAGAAGCCAGAAGATTGTGTGTGTATGCTATGGCTGCAGCAGGCTGCGTGTGTTTGTGCGCACTCTGAGGGTGGGTTCATACTGAGGAATTCTTGCGGATAATGTCCGCGGAATTCCGTCGGCTCTATAGACACCATTCTATGGGCCGGCGTATTCCGCTATCCGCCAAAAGAAGTGACATGTCACTTCTTTCGGCGGATAGCGGAATACGCAGGCCCATAGAATGGTGTCTATGGAGACGGCTGTGTGTGTGCTATGGCTGCAGCAGGCTGTGTGTGTGCTATGGCTGCAGCAGGCTGTGTGTGTGCTATGGCTGCAGCAGGCTGTGTGTGTGCTATGGCTGCAGCAGGCTGTGTGTGTGCTATGGCTGCAGCAGGCTGTGTGTGTGCTATGGCTGCAGCAGGCTGTGTGTGTGCTATGGCTGCAGCAGGCTGTGTGTGTGTGTACACTCTGGCTGTAGTAGGCTGTGTGTACATGCTGTGTGTGCGTGCTGTGGCTGCAGAAGGGTGTGTGTGTGTGTGTTTGAGAGAGGCAGAAATTAAAAGGGTATTCTGAGCAACAGTAAAAAAAATCCAGGGGAGACGAGGTGGTGGGATCATAATAAAGAAGTCCTATTTACCCAGGAAAGAGATCTATTCGCTTTAGTGCAAGTACACAACTCTCTTAAGCACCTCTGTTAAGGAGGGGAAAGGAAGCACATTAGTTTTTATTTTGCTTCATAACACATGGCTGAGTTTGTTGTGTAATGGTGTTTTCTGTTACACTTTAATAAATGACACACCTTCCTGCTTTTGCTTTTCTTTTTAGATATGAAGAAACTACTTCCCAACACACTTAGTCCTGATCCTAGAGAACTTCAGAAGTGTATTGAGATTCAGCTGCTTAGAAGTTCTGTATGTTTGAGTTTGGCTCTGAGTGAACCAGAACAAGAGCAGAAATGGCAAGCCATCTCAGAGTAAGCAAAGCCTGCCGTTTCCTTCCTTTGTAGCCTCTTGTGTACTGTTAGGAAAAACTGGTTTGTACTTCTGTTGTGATTATTGCTCACTACCTATATGCAAAGGTGTTTAAATTGTATTAATATTTGTCTGTTTTATATACACAAGTCAATGCAAAACTGTAATTTATTGAATTATACCCTGAATTACAGAAATCTTACCAAACACTTGAAACAAACAGCCCGTATAGCTATGGGACCACTTCGACTTTCCACACTCTCTGTATCCCGGGCTGTTCCAGTTTTAGGAACATTGCAACTATACTGTGCATCATCTCTAGAGAGCACTGTGTCAAGCAAGCTCTCAACTGAGGTAAGTATTGCTTTCTTGTTTTTTTCATTGATTGGGGGGAGGGGGCTTTACCATGTGTAGGCTGCTGCCACCTACCTTCCATTTTAAAGTAAAATTCTGTTTTTGTTTTGTACAATTTTGAGTGATTTCTTTGCTGAAATGTTTGTTTTTGAAGATTTTGAAATCGTCGTATAACCTGTTGTTTTTGTTGTTGGCCACCAAATTAACTTTCATGATGTTTCTCCTAGGACTGTCTGATACCTCTTCTTAGTGAGGCTTTGAGGTCATGCAAACATGACGTCAGACCATGGATTAATGCGATCAGATACACCACCTTCCAGAATCGGGTTGCTCACAAATTCCAAGGTAGTTATTACATGTTCTATTTTCACAATGCTTTAGGGTGCCATTAAAAGAAGCTTCGTTTATATTTTTGGAGCAATTATTTTACTGCTTCCTAAGACATAGACTTATACCCAAGTTTCTTTATTATGTTTCCCCCCCCCCACCCTCTGCCCGCACTGTATTTTTTTTGCTTTGCCTGGAGTACCCCTTTAAAGTGAATGTACCACCGGTACATGGATAGACTGCTGGCAGTGCATGGATGCCTGTGCCGCTGTCCTATTTTTGAACTGCGGCCCGCTTCCTGCGTACGACACCAGTCTATTCCCGGTTTCCGGCCTGGGGTGAAGCACTAGAGGCAGGTCTGCTATCCCCCAGTGTGACGATCGGCCCTCCCCTCTATGACGCTGCTCCATTGTTCCATTGGAGCTGTGTCACAGAGGGGAGGGGATTTCGTTACACTGGGGACAAGCAAGCTTGCCTCCGGTGCTTCACCCCCGGACAGTCCCCAGGAATAGGCCAGCGCCATAAACAGGAACCGGGCCGTGTTTCAAAGATATCGTCAGCGACACCAGCATCCCCTGTGCTGGTCAATCCATTTAAAAATCACAAAAACTATGTACCGGTGGTACATTCGCTTTAGGAATCTTGCATGTGCCATAGCCATTTAAGACATAACTTTAATTTTGCAGATAAACATATATGGTTTAATAGTTGGATTTATATACTATTTAGTTTCTCAGACTTCCCTGTCTGATACTTTACAGATCAAACAATATCTATCAAGAGTCATCTGATGGAATTAGGTTTAACAGCAGCAAAATGTTCAAGAAAACGGGGTAATGTCACACTTGCTGCAAGGTTAATCGCCCAGTGCAGCAATATTCAGCTTGGACAAGTGACCAATGCACAGGATCTAGTAACTAGTTTTAAAAAGCTCTCGCTTCATGGGCAGATGGATGAGAAGTGGGGACCAGAGCTCGACATTGAAAAAGCTAAATTACTCTATGCTGCAGGTCAGTATGAGACTGGATGGGGTGCTGAATGTACTGTCTTTTCGTACACTTAAATAATAGATTTTTATGATTTGTTGGCAGGTCAGTCAAGTCATGCCATGGAAATGCTGAGTTCATGTGCCATTTCCTTCTGTAAATCAGCAAAAGCTGAATATGCTGTGGCAAAATCTATCCTGACTCTGGCCAAATGGATCCAAGCAGACTGGAAAGAAATATCAGGACAGATGAAGCAAGTGTATAGAGCACGTCAGCAGGCAAACATTACAAATCTCTCCACTCTGGGTAAAAATGTGCTCACTCTCATTGATCTGCCTCCTGTTAATGCCATGGATGAAGAGTATCCACGTATTGAAAGCGAATCCACAGGTAACACATGTGAAAGTTTGTTGGAGAGATTATTCTACTGATAATAGTTATATTAAGGTTTCTGTGTGTAATACTTGTCTCTTACTTCCTTTGGTGTTACAGTGAACATTGGTGTTGGTGAGCCAGATTTTATACTGGGCCAGCTGTATCATTTGTCTTCTGTACAAGCTCCTGAAGTGGCCAAGTCCTGGGCAGCCCTGGCAAGTTGGGCATACAGATGGGGAAGAAAGGTGGTGGATAATGCCAGGTAAGTAAAGTAGTGATTGTTGCATTACACTCCAGTGTAAACTGTTTGACAAAGATGAGTTATATGGGCTGGTATACAGTCTGTTACTTTTTTAATTGATCTGCTTTTACTTAGAATTAAATACATAGATTTAATGTGATCTGCTCAATTTGAAAAGTTAATCGATCTTGCATGTAATGTAATTTACTCAGACTTGGCACTAACTCGTGTTTTATGTTTTCCCCGGTATGCAGTCAAGGTGAAGGTGTGAAATTGTTACAGCGAGAGAAATTAGAGGTGCAAAGCCTTTTACCAGATAATGTATCTGAAGAAGATAAAGAAAAGATCTATGGTATTTTGGGTCAGGCCATGTGCCGACCTGCTGGGATCCAGGTACGTGCGGTCGTTGCTATGGAATACAACACAGAATAAAAGATTAATTTGCAGAAGCTTTAACATAAAAAGGAAAACTGTGTTTCTAACTCTTACAACATTTTACAGTTTTTATAGCCACATAAATTGTAGAATGTCTCAGGCCAGTTTCAGCAGATCATCATTGATCATCCATGTAATAAAGACAACAATCGGCTGACCTAAAATCATCTGCCTCTGACTGTGCATCACCTAAGTGTAATAGCAATGCGCGGCCAACAGCTGATGATGGCATAAAGAAAAAAATAAAGTATGTGTATAACTGTCCACGCTCCCTGGTATCTTCCTGGCTTCTGCCCACAGCCACCAGTGGAACTTAAAGGGCAAGTCCGGGTAATCCGGTCTATCCCACCTCTGCAGCAGGTGTCGGCAGTTTGTGACGTGACATCACTAACTTTACAGAGATCTGAACACGCCATGTTGTAGTCTGAACACGCCATGTTGTAGTAAGTGCAGAAAAAATGCACTATAGGTGCATTTCCCATGATACATGTCTATTAGTTATTTTCATAATTTTTGTTGGGCAATAACATATCTTGAAATTATTTTGCCCGGACTTCCCCTTTAAGGGCCGGTCTTTTAAGTGACAGGCCGCTCAGCCAATCACTTGCCAAAACAGCTGCAGCTAGTGATTGGCTGAGTAGCGATCTTATGTAAGTAATCTGGTTCATTAGATGTTTTGCCTTGCAAAAAGCTATGGCCTGCAGTAACTAGCTGTAGGGAAAATACTGTGATAACCTGTAATATTGGGGGGGCGGAAGATCTAGTGAATTACTAAATGTGTTAAAGCGCAACTATAAAATATTTTTACAATTTAGTTTGTTAGTTTAGGCCATTATAAGAATTTTTGCAATTTAGATTAATTACGTAAATTAAACCGTTTTTTTAAATATATGAAGCAGAATGTCCCATTAGCTGTGTGTTTGTCTCTCTGCTACTTGTGCAAAACTGTCCAGCCCTGCTGAAAATCCGTACATTGCCTGAGGAGCAGTTAGGTACGGGCTGTCAGCAAGTCACATGACAAGTAGTGAGGAGGAGTCTCCTGATCTTGCTGCTGTCTGTGCTAAAGCTGGGTGATTGTTACCAGGCTGTGGTAAGCAGCAGACCCCAGCTCTCCTTCCTGACATGTGCTCCAGTGTCTGGTGACAGGTCAAATGCCGGAGCACACAAGAGTAGGAGAGCTCCAGGCCCCTCCCGCCCCTCCCCTGCTTCCTCTCACCCTGCACTGGACGGCAGCCCCATCCTCTGCAGCTCAGGCTCCTCTCCTCTCCGGTGTGTTATGGCCCCCTCCCCCGACTCCTGCACTTTGCTTCCATGTGCTCTGGTATCTGTACACAGAGAGCGCTCCGGTCCCCTCCCTCCTCCTCTGGTCAGCCTGACACCCTTTCAGTGCTGGTGCTCTCCTGTAGTAAGCAGGAGAGCAACCCTGTCCTCCTGCTATGTGCTCCTGTCAGGCATCAGAGCACAGAGGGAAGAGTGCTGTGCTCCCCCAGCCCCCACTCCCCTGCATAGTGTCCCACACCTTACTGTAATGCAGCCCTGTATCTAATCCCACTGTGTGGGATACCACCTACACGGGTGCTGTATCTAATCCCACCGTCCAGTGTGTGTGATACCATCTGCTCTGATGCTGTATCTAATCCTACCGTCCAGTGTATGTGATACCATCTGCTATGATGCTGTATCTAATCCCACCATCCAGTGTATGTGATACCATCTGCTATGATGCTGTATCTAATCCCACCATCCAGTTTGTCAGATACCATCTGCTCTGATGCTGTATCTAATCCTACCGTCCAGTGTATGTGATACCATCTGCTATGATGCTGTATCTAATCCCACCGTCCAGTGTGTGCGATACCATCTGCTATGATGCTGTATCTAATCCCACCATCCAGTGTGTGCGATACCATCTGCTATGATGCTGTATCTAATCCCACCATCCAGTGTGTGCTATACCATCTTCTCTGATGCTGTATCTAATCCTACCGTCCAGTGTATGCGATACCATCTGCTATGATGCTGTATCTAATCCCACCATCCAGTGTATGCGATACCATCTGCTATGATGCTGTATCTAATCCCACCGTCCAGTGTGTGCGATACCATCTGCTATGATGCTGTATCTAATCCCACCATCCAGTGTGTGCGATACCATCTGCTATGATGCTGTATCTAATCCCACCATCCAGTGTGTGCGATACCAACTGCTATGGCGCTGGTCAGCAGCCAGTGGATGGAGGTACCCAGCAAGATGAGAGAGATAGGGAGGCCACGCCCACTTTCAGACAGGAGGAGACCACGCCCACTATCTCTCAGCCAGGAGAAAAATTCATTTATTATTCTGAGTCAAACAACTGGGGATATCTCAGCAACCGCACAAGATAGGAATGCAGTTTAGGGCTCTTTTTAAAGGGTAACACGTGGACTTTTTATTTGAGAAATTTCATTTTTTGGCTACTGAAATTATAGTTACGCTTTAAGTATTACAAATGCCTAGCTGAGAGACATTGCAAAGTACCATTCCATCAGTGCAGTACTGTGTGCATTTATATTATTCATTATTCTGTTTTAGGATGAGGATATGTCCCTTCAGATTACAGAGAATGAGGGCAATGATGAAAATGATACAGTGGATGTCATCTGGAGACAGCTGTTAACCAATTGCCCTTGGCTGGCAGACCTAGATGAGACTGCTTCGGAGGGGCTTATAAAGCTGTGGCGTAAAGTTGTGGACCGGATATTTAGCTTGTATAAACTGTCCTGCAGTGCTTACTTCACTTTCTTGAAGCTCAATGCTGGGCGGGTGAGTAGAAATGTACGGGCTGCTTAAAAGTCTCTGCCTACATATTGGGGAATGGGTAGCACAAAGCTTTTTATGGTGGTTTTTTTATTCAGTTTTTTTACTGCAGTACTAGAATCCAGGAGGAAGAAGAATAACTTTTCCTTTTTTTTTTTTTTTTTTTTGTCTTCCTATGGCGAAGTCCTGTGAAATTGCCATTAGTTTGTTGTGGGAAAATAATAGACAAAGTAAACTTACTCCTCCCCATGCCTCCATAGTGCCGCTCCCAGGTCGCAAGTATCATTTTTAGCTGAAATGCGGGTACACAACAAACTTGGCTCTTCCAGCTGCAATGTTATAGCCCAGCTAAGTGACTGCCCGCTCAGCTGGTCAGTGACTTGGATGCTGTCCCACGCCAGTCACTGATTGGCTGAGCAGGCTACAATCACCTGGGTACCTGACATTGCAGCTGGAAGAGCAGGGTTGTACATACTTTTCCCATAGAAACTACAGACAAGGGATCCGTAGCGGATTTCCCTGCAAGTTCACAGCGAGAAATCCGCTGCGGATCTTGCCTGTGTGTTTGCACCATTAAAGTATCATCTTGTGTCATGTGGGGTTCAATATAGTGTGTTCCACTTTTTTTAATGGTAAAATGCATTTTTTACATGTTGTATAGGTTTCTCTTGATGAAGATGATCCACGGTTGCATTTAACCAGCTCATCTAAGCAGAGCACGGACGATGTGATTGTTATGGCCACTCTGCGCTTGCTCAGACTGTTGGTAAAACATGCAGGTGAACTGAGACAGTATTTGGAGCAAGGCCTGGAGGCTACACCCACAGCTCCCTGGAGAGGTGACGTTTAAATACACTAATAAATACACTTATTTGCTTCCAGTGTGTATTAATACCTGTGTTTTCATTGCGTAGGTATAATTCCTCAACTATTTTCACGGCTGAATCACCCTGAAGTATATGTCCGCCAAAGCATCTGCAATTTACTCTGCCGAGTGGCACATGACTCTCCGCACCTAATTCTCTATCCAGCCATAGTGGGAAGCATCTCACTGAGCAATGAATCTCAGTCTTCTGGTGAGTACTGGAGATAATAATAGGGGGTGCTATCACTAGAATTATTTCCTTATTAGTTTACAGTAGTGGTCCCCGACCTGGGGCTCTCCCTGTGCTGTGAAACGACTTGCAGCCTGGCATCTGCTGGGGAATTTTAAGAAAGCTGGGTGGGGCTCCATATGGACCAGTGTTAAGGTGCTCTTTTATGCGCATCGATCTCCGATTGTCTTATTTATACTTGTTGTGGAAATCCACAGAAACATATATATATTTTAGACACTTTTGGAACAGTTTTATCAATTTCTGAAGGGTTAAGGGTTCTATTTGGGACTCTGGCTGCTATATGTGGTGCATCTAAGTATAAGTTTGCGTTCGCACTTGTTAATACTGAGCGGTTTGTGAACACAGGAACCAAGCTGTCATCGGCCATTCCCACCTTACTGGGTAATATGCAGGATGAAGAGCTGATGGTTGGTGAATGTGATGATGGAAGTCTCCCAGATTCTCAAGAAAGCAACAGGGACGAAATCAAGAATGGGCTCAATGAGGACCAAACCATGATGCAGGATTGCTACAGTAAAATTGTGGAGAAACTGTCTTCAGCCAACCCCACCATGGTCCTGCAGGTTTGTGTCTTCTGGTCTGTGGTGGATATCTGATAGCTTTCTGTTTTTTATCATAAGATGATAGGGTTATGTGGTTTTCCATTTTATAATTTTTTAATTATACACAGGTTCAGATGTTGGTAGCAGAACTTCGGAGAGTCACAGTGCTGTGGGATGAGCTCTGGCTTGGGGTCTTGATTCAACAACACATGTATGTACTGCGACGCATCCAGCAGTTGGAAGATGAGGTGAAGAGAGTCCAAAACAACAACACACTTCGCAAGTATGTCTTCTAATTTACACATCTTGGTAACGTTTGGTTTTAGTGCAGTGTTTATGATAGCGGTTTCATAGGTTAGGTGTATGAATTGTATGTACACAGGCCAGGTTTGCTTCATACAGAATCTTTCCTACGTAAATTGTGTCAAGTGAACAAATTTTCCTGAGAATTTTGTAAGTCTTATGTACTCTTCAGGTATACAGTAATACTAAGCGCCTTGTTTTTATGTATGCGAATTCTCAAACCACTTTGATGGACAATCATTGAGCAGGTTCCTTCCATTAAATATTCTTTATTATCTTTATCTCTCTAGAGAGGAAAAGATTGCCATTATGCGTGAAAAGCACACAGCTCTGATGAAGCCCATAGTATTTGCCCTAGAGCATGTCTGTAGTATCACATCAGCACCTTCTGAGACACCCCATGAGAAGTGGTTCCAGGACAACTATGGAGAAGCCATTGAAAATGCTCTGGAAAAACTGAGAAATCCATCCAATCCTGCTAATCCTGGAAATAGCTGGTTGCCATTTAAACAGGTAGATAAAACCCGTTTTATCCTAGGTTATGTAGTATGTGTATTGTTTATCTAGGAGTTTAAGCTGTGAAGCAATAAGGATCTGATGATTGCATAGCACAAAATAAACTTACTACTGTGAGATTCCGTACCTTATCCTTACCTGATGCTCTCAGGCTGGTGTTTGGACTTGTGCTCATAAGATTACCGTGCTAAACTAGTGTTGACATGTAAAATAACCCAGAAAATTTGCTTATCTGTTTAGGTCTAAAAGTTTTATAATCTGGGAGATTCTCTTGCCCACCAGTTTTAGTGGACAGTTTTCTTCTGGTTAGTGTTAGAAATGCTAGGTGACCATCTTAATGTCTATTGGGGCCTTCTGACTCCCATGACTTTTCATTTGAATGAAGGCAGCTGGATAGATAGCTCTTGGCTGAACAGTATGGATGACAGCTATCTTTTATAGAGTGTTTAATCAGTGGCTGGTGGAAAGGGACTTTCCTAAACCTTGAATACTGTAGACTTAAGGTCTTCTTTAAGGGTGCCTTTACACATACTGGATCCGCAGCGGATTTCACTCTGCGAAATCCGCTGCGGGTCCAATATCAGTGCATCCCTATGAGAATACATAATTGACATCCCGCTGCGTGTATCTAAGTCCACCCCCCGGCGGCCGGCGCATACATCACCTCCTCCCCACTCCGGCTCGCTTTGGGGGTTCCTGGCGTCTGCTGGTCCCGCTCAGCCAATCAGTGCGCTGTCCCGCTGCAGCCACTAATTGGCTGAGCGGGACGTCCAGCCAAGAAACCCCGTAGCAAGCCGGAGTGGGGAGGAGGTGATGTATGCTCCGGCCACCGGGGGGTAAACTTAGATACACACAGCGGGATGTCAATTATGTCATGCACTGACACTGGATCTGCAGCAAATTTCGCTGCAAATCCGCAGCGGATCCGTTTTGTGTGTGTGTGTGTGTGTGTGTGTGTGTGAGAAGGCACCCTAAAGGAAAAGTTTGGGCAATGTTGAGAGCTTAAACACAGTTTGGTTTATTTCTTATTATAGGACCTTGTAAGTTTGCAACCCTAGGTATACTGTATAAAAATATAAAATGTGTTCCTTTTCTAGATAATGCTGAGCTTACAGCAAAGAGCACAGAAACGAGCAAGCTACCTGTTACGCCTCGAAGAAATCAGCCCCTGCTTGGCTGCCATGACCAACACAGAAATAGCCCTCCCAGGAGAAGTGTCGGATAGGGACACGATCACAATTCATAGTGTGGGCAGCACAATCACAATCCTGCCTACTAAAACCAAGCCGAAGAAGTTTATTTTCTTTGGCTCTGATGGGAAAAATTATCCATATCTCTTTAAAGGTAACCCTCCAGTTTTTATTGTATTGTGTATACTTTACATTGCACAGTATGTGACCTCTTCTTGTTGTAGGTTTGGAAGATTTGCATCTTGATGAAAGGATTATGCAGTTTCTTTCCATTGTGAACACCATGTTTGCTACCATCAATGGTCAAGAGTCACCCCACTTCCGTGCCCGCCATTACTCTGTCACACCCCTTGGCACTCGTTCTGGTCTCATTCAGTGGGTAGATGGAGCCACTCCACTGTTTGGTCTTTATAAAAGATGGCAGCAAAGGGAGGCTGCATTACAAGCACAAAAGGTATAAACTATACTAAAGTACATAGTGATTATGTTCTATCTGTCTGAAACAGCTCGGCACTGCTGCATCCCTCTCGCACTTTCTTAATATTTGGGGGGGGAGGGGCAGTTGTGGGAGTGATGATGACATGTAGCAATGCTGAGCTGACAGCTCTGCATCTGTCTCTCTCGCTGAGATCACAGGTGCCTCCAGGGATCATCCACAGGCCCAGGAGCAGTCTGTGATCTGAGTGGGAATTAAATGCTGGTGGAAAATAATCACTAGCTGAAGCGCACTCTCCCTAGTCTACCGCTCACCGAACAGAATAGGGCACAAATGCAAAAGTAAGCTAAGTAAAAGAAAAGCAAAAGAATACCCCCTTTAGCTCCAGTGAAGCTCTCATTACATTTAGTATGGAAAGCTATATTGTGTACCTTTTTAAGAAGCAAAGAAGACCTGTTAATAATTATTATTAGAGAATGGTTATCTAGCTAAGAATTGATGTACATTGCCAAGAGGTCAGGGTGTTTTAGTGTTCTGTCACATTGTATGCATTACCGGGGTCATCCAGGACTTTTTAAAGCTTTTATTTCCAACACACCGCCACACTATTGCTTGTATAAACACCTTACTGCATTGACTTCAGTGGAACTGAGCTGCAGGGCCACACACACACAAAATGAGGACAAAAGTGACGATGTTTAAGGAAGAAAGTGTTTTTTTTTTTTTTTTTTTTTGTTACACACCTGGATAACGCCTTAAATTTTTATCCCCCCCCAGGCCCAAGATTCCTACCAAACTCCTCAGAATCCAGCAATGGTTCCCCGTCCTAGTGAGCTATACTACAGTAAAATTGGCCCAGCGCTGAAAGCAGTCGGACTGAGTCTGGATGTATCCCGTCGTGACTGGCCGATAAATGTGATGAAGTCTGTACTAGAAGAGTTAATGGAATCCACCCCTCCAAACCTACTAGCAAAAGAGCTGTGGTGCTCATGTGCCACACCTGATGAGTGGTGGAAAGTTACACAGGTAGGAATAGATCTTGTAAGTGGTTACTAAAACTTTACTGATCTTTGATTTTGTTCTTGGGTAATTTTTGCTTTTTGTGCACTTTTGCTTTATGTACTTTGTAAAGGCACCCTACATTTTACCCACACGAGTCCTGACCCACCACAGGTCTAAAGACTTTAACTGACTGCATCATATATTATTATGATTCTATCAGTTTGGGTCATTAGACTTCAAAGTGAATCTGTAATTTACATTCCAAACTGCTGAGACAAAGATAGCTTTCATACAAGTTTCTATATTACAGAAAATGCTGTTGTTCTCCTGTGCAAAATGTTAGAGGCTTTCAGAAGCTCCAGAACTGCTGCAAGCTAGAATGTCTCCTCACTCTTTTTTCCCATACCTGGTCCCGCAGGATTGTCTGGGGTCCCAAGCCCTTAGCACAACATGGCCTAGGGGAGCGTTGCATTGACACTATGCACAGGAGCATAAAAAGAGTTTTTTCTATGTTCTGGAAGCGCAGATGGATATGTGAAAGATACAATGTGTCGCCTTGACTTCACAGCCATCGAACAGCGTTGGCTGCAGACAGATCCACGTTATCGGGCTGGATGTAATATCTAATATGGACACAAGCACACGTGAAAATGCCCAAAAGACATCCATTTATTATATTGGGGAATTTACAGCAGTCCCTCATTTATACTTGCAGATGACCATTATCTTGCTTTGCCTACAGGAGTGATTCAGTTAATGAGAAATTGTAGGGAAATACGTTTCTCTGGTTCTCGCCAGTGTCACCCCCATTGGGAGATTATATATTTTTTAATGGTATTGGTAGAAACCATTACTTGTAACCTGTAATTTTAAATTCTGTTTTTTGTTTTTTCTCAGTCCTACTCTAGATCAACTGCTGTCATGTCAATGGTTGGTTACATCATAGGTCTTGGTGACAGACACTTGGATAATGTACTGATTGATATGACCAGCGGAGAGGTGGTGCACATTGATTATAATGTTTGCTTTGAGAAAGGTGAGTTGTTTGTTTGAGTGTATAGCTGTAGGTGTAATCCAACATGCGCATAATGTAAACTATGTCTATAACTCTGGTCTGTAGGCAAAAGTCTCCGCGTTCCTGAAAAAGTCCCTTTCCGGATGACCCAGAACATTCAGAGTGCGCTGGGAGTAACAGGAGTGGAGGGAGTATTCCGACTGTCATGTGAACAGGTGAAAAACCCAGTTAAAGTGTTTCCTTTGGTCATTGGCGTACAGTGAATTTGTAAAGCTGCACGCCTACCTCAGTATGCATATGTATGTCAGTGCTAAATTTATCCAATCTTACTTGCTGTGCTTTATTTCAGGTCCTTCACATAATGCGAAGAGGCAGAGAGACTTTGCTGACATTACTTGAGGCTTTTGTTTATGACCCTCTGGTGGACTGGACGGCTGGTGGAGAAGCTGGATTTGCTGGTGCGGTCTATGGTGGAGGAGGTCAACAGG
Source organism: Dendropsophus ebraccatus (assembly GCF_027789765.1). NCBI lineage: Eukaryota > Metazoa > Chordata > Amphibia > Anura > Hylidae > Dendropsophus > Dendropsophus ebraccatus. The sequence continues at coordinate 84,520,418 of NC_091462.1, forward strand.
CTGAAAACAAACAAAGCAAGCGTGAGATGGAGCGAGAAATTACGCAGAGCCTGTTTTCTTCCAGAGTAGCGGAGATTAAGGTTAGTGATCGGTTACTACGTTTTTGTAAACTGTGACAACATGTAGGTACAGGTGGTCCTTGGTAACCCTGCATAGTGTAGTAAGTATCTTATTTTAACAGGTGAACTGGTTTAAAAACAAAGATGAGATGCTGAGTGTCCTTCCTAAGCTAGACAGCAGCCTGGATGAATACCTAAACTTGCATGAAGAATTGTCAGAAGTGGAGAAGCTGCAGACGAGACTTGTGGAAGAGATGACATTCTTAGAAGGTGCTGAAGCATCGGATCACCCTGCTCATACTCTGCAGCATAGGTTGGTTGTATGCTTGTACTTACACATCATAAATATTGTGTGACTTCCCTGTGTCCATAAGCTGGTCATGCACATGGGGAAAAATGTGGGCTGAACGCTTAAACTATCTACCATATTTTCCAGCACATAAGACAACTTTTTAACCCTCGAAAAATCTGCTTGTAAGCTGGGAGTCATGTTGTTCGCCAGATACGATCACCGCATGCGGTGAGAGGAGCTCAAGAGCTGCTATAAATAAGCCATCCCTTGGGTCTAGTGGCAGGATCCCCCTGCCCACCCCTACCCCCCTTCCCTTTCTCATTTTATGAATAAAAATTTATAAATAAATATATTTGATATCGCCACAGCAGAATCGACCAAAATATTAAATTATGTCTTTCTTTGCACAATAAATGGCGTAAGCACAAAAAAAATGCACGTTTTTGGTCACATCAAATCCGGAAAGATTGTACTAAAAAGTGACCAAAAATTTGCATGTACGCAAGCAATTGGGTAGGTCTCTTTGTCAGTCTGAGAGTCTGGAAACAGCTATGCACCCTCCTCCTATTGAAATCGCATGCTTAGAGATCAGGACCATCATCTGTTGGTTAAACATAACTTTAAATGAAATTTTTATCATTGGGTTTATATGAATGTTTGTTTTTAAATATGATACATCCTTCTTTCTTTTATTTTTTGCCTTTATACACTTCTTTATGCATGATTGTGATTGTCGTCTTTAGGTATTCTGAACACACTCAACTCCAGACACAGCAGCGAGCTGTCCAGGAATCTATCCAAGTGAAGCTGAATGAATTTGAGCAGTGGATAACACAGTACCAGGCCGCCTTCAGCAATTTAGAGGCAACAAAATTGGCAGGACTGCTTCAAGAAATAAGCAGTCAAATGGACTTGGGTATTTAATGTTTTTTTTTATTACTATCTGTAAAAGAACATAAATTCATGCACCTAATCTGCATCATAATACTTGCTAAAAGTAGAACGTTCTCTTTACTTAGTATACAGAGCTTAAAGAAGGTCTAAATGATTGTGTTAGGAAATTTCTATTTTGTGTGATTTTCTCTTTTGCTTCCTCAGGTCCTCCCAGTTACGTACCTGCGACAGCTTTCTTACAGAATGCCGGCCAGGCACACCTCATCACGCAGTGTGAACAGTATGAAGCAGAGTTAGGCACACTACTGCAACAGCGACGCTCTGTGCTCCGTGGCTGCCTTGAGCACCTTCACAACTATGCCACTGTAGCACTTCTGTACCCGAAATCTGTGTTTCAGAAGCACCGAATGGAACAGTGGAAGACCTGGATGGAAGAATTGATATGCAGCATGACAATGGAGCACTGCCAAGAACTATACAGGAAGTAAGCACAGAAAATAAAATCTGTTATGTAGCTGTAAGATTGTTGGTCATGTATTCTGTGGTTGTTGTAGTAACATAGAACCATTCATAGAACATATTACATAGATATGTAATAAGTTGGCAATACTAAATCTGATCATAACGCTAAAGCCACTACATATAATTCTATGAGGTAGTAGTAGTAGTAGTAGAATATATGCCATACTGAGATTTTTATTTTTTATTTTTCAAGGTATGAAATTCAGTATACTCCCCAACCCTCTCAAGCTCAGTTCATCTCTGCCACAGAGTTGGCACTGCAGCGTCATTATGCAGATACTAACAATCGCCTTTTGAGGCAAGTGGAGCGGCTTAAACAGGAGGCGGTTTCTGTGCCAGTGTGTGAGGACCAACTTAAAGAAATTGAGCGCTGCATTAAGGTTTTCCTACATGAAAATGGTGAAGAGGGCTCGCTGAGTCTGGCCAGCGTTGTCATCTCTGCTCTTTGTACTTTAACAAGGTAGACATTCTGTGGCTGCTTGCTATAAGCTAACCTACACTTCACTTCACTCATGTAGACGTACTATTTACATTTTCTTTATATGCACTTGGCAGGCGTAATCTAATGATGGAAGGTGCAGCGTCTAGTGCCGGGGAACAGCTGGTGGATCTAACATCACGGGATGGAGCCTGGTTCCTAGAAGAGCTTTGCAGTATGAGTGGCAATGTCACATGCCTTGTGCAGTTACTCAAGCAGTGCAAGCTTATTCCACAAGATCTGGATATACCTAACCCTCTGGAAGCGTCAGAAGCCGTGCATCTAGCTAATGCAGTTTACACCTCTCTTCATGTAAGTAAGACATCCAATATCTTCATTACATAAGCAATAGCAGCTAGAGAGGCAATGGATTCTGAAAATGAAAAGTTTTTAAATGTCACTGTTTAAATGTTTTTTGCAGAAATCAGAAAGGCGATTTTTAGAAACTTTGTAATTGGGTTTATTATCCAAAAAATGCATTTTTATTATCAGAAAGCAGTTTGAAGCTCTCCCCCCTGTCTTCATTGTTCTCTATGGAGAGGGGAGGGATGGAGGGAGATGAGGCACCAAAACAGGACAACAAAGAGTTAATTTATAGCTACATCATCGTGCTATCTCCTCTTAATTCAGCACTGACCTCTCTGACCTCTGAATTATGGCTTTCACACAGGTCCTGCTGTGTAATCCTTTGTTCTCTGCTCTCTGCTGCCGACTAATCTCCCTCCTCCCCTCTCCATAGAACAGACAGGGCTCGACTGATGTAAGAGTCGGGATTTCCTGATAATGAGCAGTGCATTAGAGAGAGGAAGGGAGCGGAGGACCTGGGGAAAGTCTTTTTGAATGCAGATAATGGCATATTTGCCTAATAAACCCAATTACAAAGTTTCTTAAAATGGCCAGTACTATTGATTTCTGCAACAAAAAAAAAATAATAATAATAATAATGACAGTGACACTTTAAGTGCTTTTGAAGTGGAATTTAACATTTTAAATTCTCTGAAAGAGCTGTGACATTACCAAAACCACCTGTCTGCAGGACAGAAGATTATTATGTGATCTTTCGGACACCAAACACCATCAGATATCTGTCAGGTCCCAACAGTTGAATGGAGCAATAGGACGCGTGTCAGATTACTGCTTCATTTAAATGGGAGGCAGTGGTCGGACCCCCACAAATCAGACACTTTACCTATCCTACAGTAGATGACCATTGGTTGGTAAAATGTCTTTGTTTGACATATGTAAAGCCAAGGTTGGCCTTGGGCTAACTCTTAGGGAACATTGGGACTAGCATTTATCTAATGTAATCTATTGCTTGAATTGCACTGTTTACTAGCGGAAATGGGAGGGGTCGAGATTTCAAGAGCACATTGTTATTTTACAGAGTTAAAGTGCCATAATACTCTGCTGACCGCACTTGCAGAAATACAGGGAGTAAATTAATTCTCACGTATATGCAAGTCATTTTAGAAGATTGTTGGTGCTGCTAATGCAGCTCTCCAGTATACTCTTTCTGTAAGACTAGATTAGTATGAAATGTTTGCCCTGTTGCCTGCTGACCGTCTCTTATTCTTACATTTTAAAGGAGCTGAACTCAAACTTCTGTCAGATAATCTTCCCTGAAGCACTGAGATGCTTGATGAAAGGTGAACAGACTTTAGAGGCCATGCTGCAGGAACTGGACAACCTGATTGAACAAACAACAGATGGGACTCCATTGCAGGCTCTGGTTGAGTCGTTGCAGACCTATCTAAGGAATGCAGCCATGGGACTGGAAGATGAGGCTAATGCTCACTACATTGACATTGCAAGGTATTCAGGGTTCAAATGAAATGGATGAGATGTATATGCTGGGGTGGCTGATAAAGGAATAGCACTAACACATGTTATGCAAAGAATATTACTGATGTGTGTATCAGTCCTTAAAGCGTTCATAAATGTAGACAATGGAGATAGGGGGGTAAAATCTAATGTTAATAAATTGGTATTTTTTTTGTTTACCCTTCTCTTCATTTATGAACACCTTGAGGACTGCTTTGTAGTTCATACCTTTCCTAGATGACTAAGTGTCTTTTCAGATTTGAAGGAAATTTTTTTTCTTTTGATAGACAAGATTTATAGGGATTTTCCTGAGAAAATCTTTGACATTTAGAAGTGCTCAGGGTGACTGATTCCACCATTGTTGGTGTTCTCTTGGTGCCAGTCCTGCTGCTAAGAGCTTCTTGTTCTGCATCCTGACACATAGGTAGCACTAATTCTGGACCAGTCACTTGCTGAGGAAGGGTCACTATTGTGAACATCTCATATGTGTCCAGATGAAGAAAAAGAACCTGTAAGCAGTGTGATCAGCAACCTAGGTCGATCAGTGGCAGATGAGTTCTTTTTTTCTCCAGGCACCATCCTGTTTCGATCTCTCAGTTTACTACTAATGCTTTGGATCTTGCAGGTTACTTCGCTCTCAGTATGGAGACCTAATTCAGCCAAGAAATGGATCTGTTGATGAAACTCCAAAGATGTCAGCTGGTCAGATGCTATTGGTAGCATTTGATGGGATGTTTGCTCAAGTTGAAACTGCGTTTGGATTGTTACTTGATAAGGTGCAGAAATATTTATGGATATCAATCTGAATTATGTCCTTTGTAATTGCAGAGCTGTAGATAATTTTATGGATTTTTATATTCAGCTGAAACAGATGGAAATCCCCCCTGCATGGAGAAAAGTGGACATCATCCGTGAAGCACGTAGTACTCAAGTGAACTTTTTCGAAGATGAAGAACTTCAACGTGTTTTGGATGAAATCTTTTTCTTAAAGAGGCTACAAACCATTAGGGAATTCTTTAGACTTTGTGGAGTTTTCTCTCAAACCTTGTCTGGTGAGTAATTACCATGTCTGTATAATTTATATCCAGGTACTTTTTTGCTTGTTTTTTCCTTCCTTGTTACATTTTAGTGTGGCCATTTAGGCCAGTAAGCACCAGCGTAGTACAGAGATGTGCTAGGTCCACTATGGTTTAATTTCATATTAGCCCCCAGGACTTGCAGATGGGGAAATAGATGGGACCCTGTGGACATGAGTTTTTCAGCTTGTACAGTTTATTAGCTGCATTACTGAGTGAAGTAAAGGTTATGTATTTAGGATATTTTGTCAGTCCAGTCGGCCTCTGCTTATACGGTGCCTCTGGATAAGACCTCCTGCTGGAGGCAACATGTACTAACACATTGAAGTATAATAGCATGGTTTATGATATAACTGTACATGATAGTTTTATGGTTGTTTCTCTTTTCTTCTCCCTTCCTTTTCTCTACTAGGGAAGTGCCCAGTAGATGATCAGACTCCTGTAAATGGACCTGTGCAACTAGTCAATGTTAAAACCATGTATAGAAATTCTTCTCTGAGTGAAGAGCAGATGGCTAAACCCATTAAGTCCTTCACGGCAGACTTTGTGAGGCAGCTCTTGATCGGCCTCCCTACACAGGCTTTGGGGCTGACCCTGTGCAGCTACATCAGTGCACTGGGGGTTGATATTATTGCCCAAGTAGAAGCTAAAGACTTTGGGGCTGAAAGCAAAGTCTCTGTTGATGATCTCTGTAAAAAGGCAGTGGAGCACAACATCCAGATCTCCAGATTCTCCCAACTTGTGATGAACAGAGCGACGGTCCTAGCCAGTTCTTATGACACTGCTTGGAAGAAACAAGACTTAGTGCGCCGCCTAGAAACAAACATTGCTTCCTGCAAAACCAGCATGCAGCGTCTACAGCTACACATTGCAATGTTTCAGGTAATAATAAAGCAAAGCCTTAGTCTTGTGTACTGATTCATTACTAGGTTGTATAAGCAAAGGAAAAGCTCATCCTTTATTCAGTAAATTAAAAAAAAGTGTTTGTATGTATATATGTATGTATATATTTTTATTAATATATTTTTATATGCATAAGGGTCCATTTCCAACATGCTTCTGTCACACTACAGGAAATGGACTAAACATGGTCACTAGTAGGCTACATTTGGTCCATTTACCACAAACGTGACCATGCGTTCTGGGACAGGGCTAATGCATTTGTAGGGAGATCCTGCCGTACCCTTAAAGTTAATGGCTTGGTCAAGGGTTAGTGGTGGCAAGTAGTAGTTGTAGTAAAAGAACAAAAATGCATTTGTGCTGTTCTTTGGATTCGTACTATGACATTCTTAGTATAAACATAATGCTTTTTTGTATAAACTATATATATTGCTATGAGTATTCAGTGTGCTTACTGTAGTTGTAAGCTATGACACTCAACTTATCCTGAATTGTATATCCTGTTCTTCTCAAATACATTTGAGTGTTAAAATTGATGGTAGCTAAAAAGTTCGTCCATAATACTGAAGTGTGCTGACAGGTGTCCACTTTGCTCCTCAGAAACTTGCAAGAGTTGCTAACAAAGATCTTATTATAGATTTAGTTCATGTCACTGATTTTAGGCTGTTCTGCTTGTTTCTGCATCTGCTACAAACCATATTTGTGTGGTCCCATGACTGTTTTTCATTAGCAGCCATGATGAGCTTTCATTTATATATTTATTCTTTTACTTGGCTTTCATTTCAGTGGCAACATGAAGATCTACTTATCAGTCGGCCACAGACTCCGTCTGTTACACCTCCTCCACGATCGGCTATCTTAACCAGCATGAAGAAAAAACTTCATACACTTGGACAGATTGACTCTTCAATTGCTGCAGCCCAGGTATATACTGACTTTCATCTCCTTTGTCACGGTTCTCTGATGAGGGGCTGTATTCCATTTTTTTCCTAAACACAGATTCAGTTTGACATTTTTAACACTTAAAGCTACTCTGTATCCTCCAAGCAACCCCACCAAACAGCTAGTACCATCAGTCTGTGCCCTTGGTCTATGGCACTTCTCTTTTCTTCCCCACCCACCTAATTATTAGGAACACCCCAGGCAGGATTTCTATCCATTCCTAGTCTAAACCACACCTGTGTCTTATAGCACAGGTGCAGTTAAGACAAGTGACGAATAGGAGAAATCCTGCCTGGTGGTGGTCCTAATGATGAGGAGGGTGGGGAGGAAGAAAAGAGAAGCGCCACAGACATTCTAGTCCACACCAGCGTGACTTGCCTGCTGCAGATGAAAAGATAATTTTTTGCTCTTACCAAGGCACCAGGCACATTTTAAGAGACATTACCGGTAAGGATTTACTCTAATTAAACTGATGGTACTAGCGGTTTGGTGCAGTAGGTTGGTGGATACAGAGTGGTTTAACACATTTTCTCCAGTTACCATAAAGCACACTTCATGCTGCACTGCCTATACAGACATAGAAATATGCACCTACATTCCACATGTCGCCTAAAAAGCTACAACATAAAAAAGAAACTTAGTTTATTCCAAATACTCAAATCTTATTAATGAAACTAAGACTTGATACAATGAGACTTTCTCTGGACATAAGCTTTTTTTATTTTTTGCTGCCTCTTTTTGGCATTTGTTATATCCATACCATGTGACTGTAGAGCATTTGGTAAATTCAAGTGTTTGTAACCTGTAGTGATGTGTTGTGTTGTTCTCTGCATAGGAGAAACTAGCAGCTTTAGAAGCCAGCATTGAACAACGTTTAAAATGGGCAGGAGGGGCAAATCCAGCTTTGGCACCAGTCCTTCAAGACTTTGAGGCAACTATAACAGAGCGAAGAAATTTTGTTCTAAAGGAGAGCCAAAGAACAAGCCAGGTATTATAATGTTCTCTTAAATCCCAGCAGGTGATGTGGTGACATAGAATAGATGGCTCTTAATCTTTCTTGCGTTGTTTTACAGGTAACATTTCTGTGCAGCACCATCATACACTTTGAAAGTCTACGTACCCGGACCACGGAGACCCTGAGCTTGGATGCTGGTCTGTTTGAGCTCCTTAAACGCTGTCAGCAGATGTGCTCATTCGCTTCTCAATTCAACAGTTCAGTTTCTGAGCTTGAGCTACGACTTTTAAAACGAGTAGTAAGTATTGGGTTTCTTTCAATTTTGGTTAGCAATTGAATGTAGTTTCTTTTTGTTTGCTTGGATTTGTACATTTCAGCTTTCTGCCTTGTTTAGCTCTAAGCTTTGTGTCTGCATAACTGCTGACTGCAGGACAAGACAGGCGACTAAACTTTCACGTCCCCCCTCCTTGTGAATCTTGTACAGTTCATATATGTCTGTGCATCTGTAACATAGAAAAATGCTTTTCTTTTTTAGTACAAAGAGGCTTTCCTGAAGTGCAGCAAGCTGTAACACCTCCTCACGCCCCTTCTCCTCCCCCCATACCTGACCCTGTTTGGGACTTAAGGCCTTATTACACAATGTTAATGAGGAAGTGACTGCCGATCTGTCAGATTGAGCATGTCTGCTAATGGTGACCTTTCAACAAGCCCTATTACACAAAGTAATTATCAGCCACGTATGGCCGATAATCGCTCCATGTAATAGGGCCTTTAACTTCTAGGTGTCAATTAAAAAGGGAGGTGGGGGGAGAGAGGAGACATTCCAGCTTTTAGCTAATCAGGAACTTTGAATAAAAGCATTATTCTACACCCTGGAAGCACAGACAGATATATGAAAGGTACCATGTGTCTTTGACCTAACAGCACCTACCAGCATCAGCAGTTTAGAAGGTGAATCTAAGCTGATAGATTCACTAAACAACAAACAGGATGAGAACTGGGATTTAGTAGGGCATCTCCTATATATAAATATCTCACTCTGCCAATATGTTATAACTCCTGTTTATATTTTCTTAAATGAGGAACCCTGTATACCATGTTACCTGGCCAATATGTAGAGACTTATTGAACTACTTGCTTTCACATTTTCTGCAGGGAGCCTCCAGTGAGAGCGCTATTGGAAGCCCGGAGTGGCTGGTTTCTGCCCACAAACAGCTGAGCCATGACATGACAAATCAGAGAAGTCTGCAGAGTGAGAAGGAGCAGCAAGTTGAAACTGTTTGTGAAACCATACAAAACATGGTGGATTGTATCAAGACTGTGCTCACGGGTCACAACAGGCAGTTAGGAGATGTTAAACACCTACTGAAAGCCATGGCAAAGGTAAGGCATGTCATTAAATGTCTGGGGGTATTGTGACAATCTTCCAGTGATGGATTTCCCATGGGTTCATGGTAAATATAACCCTGTAACAATTTCTTTGCTAGGATGAAGAAGCAGCCCTTGCTGATGGGGAAGATGTGCCCTATGAGAACAGTGTCAGACAGTTTTTGTGCGAGTACAAGTCCTGGCAGGACAACATCCAGACTGTCCTTTTCACAATAGTTCAGGCCCTGGGCCAGGTTCGCTCCCAGGAACATATAGAAATGCTGCAGGAGATCACTCCAACTCTGAAGGAGCTTAAGTCGCAAAGCCAGAGGTACGAGTTAGTGGTACTTTTAGGAATGTTTTGCTTTTACTTGGTGTCTTGTATTTATGTTGGTATACCCCTGTCCTTTTCACCTCAGCATTTATGACAACTTGGTGGGATTTGCATCACCTTTGGTAACAGATACCACAAATGAATGTGCCAGCCCAATCTCCACATCAACGTATCTGCCCAGCTTTGCCGCAGGTAAATTCATTAACTGCTGTCCTTTCCTTGGCTTTTACTTTTTATATTTCATTGCTCAGTTTGTTAGCTGTGTATTTCCATGGTTATCGCATTGATGTGTTTATGATGTGTTGATATATTATTTTTTTTTCTCCTTTTAACAATTCTTTCCGAAAATCAAAGCTGTGCGGAGCAACACTCTTCAGAAGACCCAGCCAGAGGGCATGTCTCAGAATACAAAAAAGCCAATTCAGAAAAACTTGGCCCCATCTGCAGACACCCCACCCAGCACCGTTCCAGGGCCTGTCAAGTGTGTTGTGTCGAGTCCTAAAAAGGCAGTGCGGGATCCAAAAACTGGCAAAGGTACATGCCCTGTGCTCCCGTACTAACAGTCTGCCTCTGCAGCTGTCTTTTGTATTCCCAGTGTTTTATTCATTGAGTAGAAAGGCTGCTTTAAATAATTTAAACATTAGTAAGTATGTATATTATAATAGATGCATCTGACATACAGGACCAAAAAGTTGCTAGATAGAGCAAACTCAATTCTGCCAAATCCTAGCTTAGCTTTGCAGCTTTATTGTAGTAACGGTAGCATGTAGTGAAATTGACAGTGCTGTCTTACTTACTACTTTATTTTTTTTCCTTACTAGTAAAAAATGCTGGTACTATCATGGATTTTGTGTGGTCTTGCAAATAGATTTTAAAGGGGTATTCTTCTCTCAAAAATAGCTGATCCCTTCAGGCTTGTTTGTGGCCATCAGAGATAGTTAGGTTAAGGATTTACTCAATTTGCTTAACTCTCATTGACTTTAAGGGTACAAACTCACTGAGAAGATCCCTGCCCTGTACACCCTATGGGCAGACAAACTCGCAGCAGGATGCACGTCCCGTTAACCCCCCAGCCGCCGGAGCCTATACATCACCGGGTCCCCGCTCCGGCTTGCTCCGGGGCTCCTGGTGTCTTCACACCCCCCTCAATCAGTGCTCTACGGCTGGGCAGCGCACTGATTGGCTGAGCGGGACATGCTGGGAACCCCATAGCAAGCCGGAGCAGGGGCCCGGTGATGTATAGGCTCTGGCGGCTGGGGAATTAACGGGGCGGGCTGTGGACAAACTTGCAGCGGGATGTGCATCTTGCTGCGAGTTTGTCTGCCCATAGGGTGTACAGGGCAGGGATCCACAGCGGGTCGCAGTTTGTACCCTTATGGACTATGTAAAACAGCTTTTAGTTCAACAGTACAAAAGACTTTATAAACCAAGTAAATCTTTTGCCAAGTGATTTTTTTTTTTTTTTTCCTTTCTCCTCCCTTAGCTGTACAAGAACGTAATTCTTATGCAGTCAGCGTTTGGAAGCGTGTGAAGGCAAAGCTGGAGGGAAGAGATGTGGATCCTAACAGGAGGATGTCTGTTGCTGAGCAGGTAACTTTAGTTAAAAGAATGGTGACAATACACTGTAGTTGCTAATATTTCTGAGGGGAAATCATTGAGGCTGTATGTCACGTCTGAGCTTGCACAAAGCTTTGTGCCTAAGGGAGAAGACTTTTCCGATGTATGTCTCTCTCCATCGAATTCTTTGGTAATGACTGGTTTATTATGTGGTGTAAACTAATGGACACCATAGCATTTATTACTTTATTTTATAGAATAGCTATTACTTCTGTTTCTATATCAGTTCCGTTGTATAGGTACTGTAACACGTTATTTGGGAATTTTCTTAGCATTGAGTACCAATTCAGTTTTCTGCTCTGTTCTAGGTGGACTTTGTGATTAAGGAGGCGACAAACCTAGATAACCTGGCTCAGCTGTATGAAGGTTGGACAGCTTGGGTGTGAGAAAGAAGACTACAGACAAGCCTGGTTCAGCACAGTCCGAAATCCACCAGAATCAATCAAGTCTCAGGCATCCACAGCCGCGCCAAGGCCGGTGGCGATGTATACTGGGGGCTTAATCTAGGAAATCCTGGTGCAGTGGGAAAAGGAATCCCACAGGAACGCTGCACCCAGAGAAATGTTAAACATCAATGGTCAGCAATCCCCAGGGCACAGAGTATAACGCTCACCGTCTGGTTAACGTGATTGTCTTTCTGCTATGGAAGATCTGACAATATGTCTGACAAATGGCTGCAGAAAGAGATTGGCATCCTCCAGACAGCATGGTGATCTAGAACTCTCTTCCATGTGACCCTGTCAACCATTGAGGAAATGCTAAACCCTGTTCGTAAAGGGGGGAAAACTGGGGCCATCAAGGATTTGCCGTGAAGAAGATGCTATCAGTTTCTTGGGTTACTCTTGTTGCTTGGCAACATTGTTGGTTGAGTTGACCAGTTTAGCACAGAAGAGGCTAGGAGATGAAGCATGGCCTTTAATAAAACATAGCTGAAAAGAAGCAGCCAAAGAACAGAATTGTGAAGTTAGGTGGACTTCTGAGAAGAAGAAAAAGCCTTGTTCTCCATTCTTTTCTTCCCCTAAATTCTCGTAGTTTAGGAAGACTTGTTTATTTTCAACTCTTGTACTTCTCACACAGTTGTCCGCTTTACTCTTTGTATGTTTGCTAATTGGGCAGGTATCAGAATATACAAACCTGGGGCTTAAGAAACCGTACTAATAGATGATTCCCTATGGGTAAGTCTAGTGTGGCCCTCGCCCAGCTTCCGGAAGGGATCAACACTGTGCATTTTTGAACCTCAACTGGTTCTCCTGATCATAAAAATCATTTGTGTTCTAGTATGTTCCAGCCCGTGTTAGTTTTGTTTGTTTTTTTTCTTCACTTCTTTTTTTTTTTTTTCTTTTCCTTTAACCATCTTGTACACTGTTGCAGACAGCTATACAATAAAGTGTTCTGGTGGAGGTAGACTGCAGTGGTGGTTAATTCTCAATGTGAATGGAAGGGAATTTTTCACGTTACACTCCTGGTTTTAAACCCTTTATACTTGGGAGTTTTAATTTGTTCATTTTTTTTTTTCTCCAGTGTGAACTGAGATTTGTTGCCAAATTCTATCTCTTCCTATTCTAGAGTATACGGCTCCAATTCATCCATGATTTCACATTCTTCATCTTTTCTTTAACACATGGACATGCAGAGGCACAGGTTTTCCTAAACTGCAGGACATTTAGAAAGAATAATAGAAACAGTTTTTCCAATATTTTCTTTTGTTTTTACCTTTTAGTAAGTTCTGTAGGACGGCGCATATGCTTGACCATGAAAGCAATGCTTTGCAGACCTGTCCACGCAGATGTGAATTGTGTACTACCCTTTTGTTAGCTAGTTATGTCATAGTTTTTGGAGATAGATATACTGTAAGTCTTGATAAAATGATTTTTAAAATAAACATTCTAGAATTTTTTTCCGTTTTTGTTTCTTCCATTTAGTGAACCTAACTTACCCATATACAAATTGAATTCAAATAGCCATTGTAGTCCTGTATACGTCTGTGATGTGCTAACTTTGGTATAGTCCCTGAGAGTGCATTACAATGATCTACTATTTGATGATACTGAACATTACTAAGAGCACATAATCTGTCTGTTTAGGGAAAATCTTGATTCAACCAGCAGCTGCCATCAAACCTTTTACTACGTTACCAGCAATGTAAGCATGTGGCGTGCTTATCGTATAACCTTCCCCGCCAGGGAGGACTGCAGCACGTGGTGGTAAATTGCGTTTCAGCCCTCTCTCATGAAAACATTCGATCTGTTTTGAGAATTTTAAAACTTTTTTTCCCCACTCCCTAAACCTAAAGTATTAATAGAACGCAAGTAAAAGAAATTGTAATGTTTGCGGTTAGTATACCTATCAGTTTGTAGGAATGACAGTCGTGTTTACTCTGATTGGCCGGCTAAGAGTATATAAATGCTGAGTAATGCATGTCGTTTTGTGTACCAGCAAACACTACTATCACGGTAATGGTAAGACTGTGTGTGTCAGAATCCTTTGTGAAGGAATGACAACTTTTTGGCCACTTTTACTATTGTTAACAGAACTCCTTGTAAGATGTAGATAAAGTGAAGACAGTATGCATTACATTTAATTTCCTGAGAAATGTTAACATTTAATGTACTTCACAGACACCTGTAATATTACATTTCTGCTTTCAAATACAAAGGTCTATGAAGAATCGGATTCTTAATTGTTTAAATAAAATGACATACTTCCTATTAAACTGTACTTGTTTTTGATAACTGGATGCCGTTCAGTCCTGAAATAAAAATGCTTTGCTTTATTTTCACGGAGTACAGTGTCAGTGTTCTGGTGTCTTTTTTTTTTTTTTTTTTCTTTTTTTTGGCAATGGCACAAGGGAGAAAAAAGTGTAGGCCTTCTGTGCGGTCCGATGTGGAAGATAGCAGGGCAGGAGCGATGAAGCCGAAATGTCCTGTGTTCCGCTGCTTATTCCTTTGTGTTGCTGCATGTAACGGAACTATGTGTCACTTACATGCTGCAGCAGAACAAAGGGTGTTTCCCTTACGTCCCATTGGCATCACAACATATGGGGACTTGTTATGCCAATGGGTCTTAGGGAAAACAAATTAACTTCATAATTTTAGCTTAGAGTCTGTCATAGATTCCCAGGAGTTATTCTCTCTCCCTCCATTTGATAGGAAATATACTTGTCATACTTATCTTAGGCCTTATACAAGCAGTTGCAGAGGCAGTTCCTTGGGTACCCTTTACAAACAGAGATCCTGAACCCATAGTACCACAACCTGGGCAGGTTCTGTAAGAGGTGACCCATGTTAGTTTAAACTTACATTTATATTTAATTGTACAAGCAAGAGGTCTTCGATCCAGCCTGTCTGGATCTTGTTGACTGACTGCATCTCAACTAGGTTGAGCACTCTTGGAGGAGGATTCTATGGGGTTCCAAGAGACCCCCTGGAGAAGAATATGAGCAATTCAGAGCCATATATGTTCATTTTAATTAGATTTCATTAGTGCCCAAATAGCAGAGTGACACCTGATCTCAGACTCTTTACAGGTGTCTTCTGGGCATACTTGTACCTTCCTCAAAGGTTTGACTAAGACCACTGAGACAAGGTCCAACAGCTCTAGGGGAATGATCTGAGGATGGCAGGTTCACAGTCCAGCCTCACTGGACCCTGTTAACTACTGGTACATCCCTTTTAGCTTTAATCACTTGAAGCAGACTACTAAGATGTATGGAGAGCTAGAGATCTCATGGCAAACAGGCTCAACACGAAAATGGAAAGATTTTATCGAGAGGACATCCCCTTGGCAAGTAGGTATTCTGTCCATTTCAGGAAGGTTCAAGCTGGCCTATTCCTTCCAGTTTCCAGTATACAAAGTGTATTGATGAAAGACCAGGCCACCATAATAGCCATCCAGTAGTTAGTAGTATCATCCACACTCCGATTAATGCTCAATAAATCATTTTTATTGAGTGGTGTAAACATAATGTTTAGCACAGTTTATATCATCATCTTCCAAATAGTTCAATGTTAAGTTGAAAGTATACCATAAAGTTGGTGGAACATTGGAACATTTCGGTCTTAGAGACCTTTTTCAATTGGCTATACTGATGGAAAGTCAGTACATTTATCGACCATTGTTTAAGCTTAGTTCTTACCCAACTATCTTTCAACTTTCTGTCAGTATAACACCACTACAACCACTCTTGCCTCCAACTCCCCCCCCCCCCCCCCCCCCTCCCCCGTCATAAAAAAAGGCCAGGCTTTGTACATTTGGACATGTTGAATCTCCCAATAGGAAAATTGACCTGACAGTTGCTTCACAGAGTTAAATTGAACCAGGATAGTTGCATGACTTCTGTATAATCACGGTTATTATTCTGCCAGACATGGTTTTAAGAGCGCACTGAAGATGTCACCTGGCAGGTAATGGTTAAATTAAACCAGGAGAGTTGAATGAATAACGCATATTCACGGTTTTAATCCTAAAAGACTTGATTTTCATGTCACCTGACCTGGTGATTCTATGGGTTAAATTCAACCTGAAGTGGTGGATGACTGACTTAATCACGTTTTTTTTCAATCCTGCCAGCAGGGCTGGCGTCAGCTGAGGGCCTACTTGGGCAAGTGCCGGGGCCCAGAGAGGGGTCACAGCGTTCTAATGTTCAACCCACTCACTGTAGTGCAGGGTGAGCGCTGAACATCAGAAGACACAGGAGAGAGAGCAGGACCTGCACAGAGAGAGAAAAGGGTGAAGGACCTGATCACATGACCGGAAGGTCCTCAACCTTACAGTATGGAGAGCAGACTCACAGAGGAAGAGGAAGAATACTGTGCTGTGTGTCAGTGTCTGAGTGTGTCAATCAGTGTGTGTAAGCTGGTGTTAGTCAGTCAGTGTCTGTCAAAAATGTGTGTTTGTGTATGTCTGTCGCCCAAGGGCCCGCAAAATCCTGTCGCCGGCCCTGCCTGCCAGATACGTTTTGTTTTTGTTTTGTTTTGTTTTTTAAGAAAGCACTGAAGATGTCCCCTGACAGATGATTCAAAATCACCCTGGAGAGCTGTGGACACCATGTAGTGACACACAAAGTGACAGGATCTACTTCACAGTTACACAGATTACACAACTACTTTCCTCCAATTCTCTTCAATCTCTAGAGTAACCCATTAACTCCAGAGTAACCCATTAAAGCAAGGGCAGGATGGACATTACTAACGATGTTTATGCAGTCCTTGCCGCATGATCGCAGAGCTGTCTAAATAGGCTCTGTAATCTAGCAGATTGACACTAAAGGTCCATTTACACAGATTATCTGCCAAAGATTTGAAACCAAAGCCAAAAAAAGACTATAAACAGAGATCAGGTCATAAAGGAAAATCTGAGATTTATCCTCTTTTCCAATCCATTCCTGGCTTTGGCTTCAAATCTTTGTCAGATAATCTGTCAGATAATCATTCTGTGTAAATGGACCATTACTTACCCCACTCATTGGGGCATGTAATGTGGCCCTAAATCCAATTCGAAGATGAATTCTTGCACAGGGGTTTCTTACCTCATTGGATGAGTCAAGGGTGTTTGGAGACTTCCCTTGAAGCAGAACTTTGATAAGACCATGGTCCCCCTAGTTGGACCCTGTTGACTATGATGCATCCCTTCGGGGAAAAGATAGCACACAAATCCTGGTGAAATTAAACCTGATGTGTGAAGGAATGATCAGCCTCCTATTACTATCTAGAGGCCTTTCTTGCAAGGATCTGGCCTTTGCCACAGTCCAGGTCTGAGCTTCCGGAAAACAATCTGTACACACAGGGAATGAATAGTCCCATCAGACCAGAAGCCTCCTAGTCTATCAGAAATGCCCAAGTCCCTTTTTCGCACATTTGAGTAAGACCTTTTGCATAGGGTCATTTACACCATGTTTGAGGGTCTAATCCCTGTGTGATCCAAGTCCTTCAGTCTGGGCCGCATCAGGGTTTCCCCAAGAAAAGCTCTTACAAAAACATTCCAATGTTATCAAATGTTTTTATTTTTTCATCTGTTAAAACCACATATAGTTGCTGACTAGAGAAATGTAATTATTATTATAGTGCTTGAAAAGCACTATATTGTAATCCGTATTCTTCTTCTTCCGTTTCTTCTTCTTCCAGCCATTTTTCTGCGCGTAATACAGCCCGAACCGCTTTGTGCACACACTCCATTCAAACTGCGTTTCGAAGCCCTCGGCGGTGTGTGGTGTGCTATCTATTCTTCGTTTCGATCGGATTTGTCGTTTTTAAGAAATTTACGTTAAACGACCCCAAATTTCCCATAGAAAATAATGGCCCATTGCAAATAATGGCCACACTCTGACCGCTAACAGCCAATCACAGCACATATGCAAATAGCTGAGATATAGCAGCCAATAGGAACTCTAAGGTTTTGTCAGGCAATGTATCACACCATCCACAGTCACATGTCCACTATTGGCCAATAGAAGATGTAATATATGGAAGGTCCTTAATGATTTTGTCTCATTGACATGAGTAAGATTGTCACGGTAACCGAGCAATGATCTTTACCATTATAAGTACCCAGATCACTCATAAAGGGACCCAGGTCGCCCTTAAAGGAACACAAGTCGCTCTTAAAGGGACCAAAGTCGCTCTTAAAGGGACGGGAGCCATGTCGCTCTTAAAGGGACCCAAGTCACTCTTACAGAGTCCCATGTAGCTCTTAAAGGGATTCAAGTCGCTCTTAAAGTGACAAGACGCATGTTGCTCTTAAAGGGACCCAAGTCACTCCAAAAGGTATGGGACTCATGGGTCCTGGGTCCCTTTAAGAGCGACCTGGGTCCCTTTAAGAGCGTCCTGGGTCCCTTTAAGAGCAAAATATGTCCCGTTAAGCTTGAAATTGGTCCCTTAAAGAGCGACCTGGGTCCCTTTAGGAGCGACCTGGGTCCCTTTAAGAGCCAAATGGGCCCCTTTAAGAGCGACCTAGGTCTCTTTAAGAGCAAAATATATCCCTTTAAGCGTGAAATTGGTCCCTTTAAGAGTGAAATTGGTCCCTTTAAGAGCGAAATTGGTCCCTTTAAGAGTGACCTGGGTCCCTTAAAGAGCGTCCTGGGTCCCTTTAAGAGCGAAATGGGTCCCTTTAAGAGAAAAATATATCCCTTTAAGCGTGAAATTGGTCCCTTTAGGAGCGACCTGGGTCCCTTTAAGAGCAAAATGCGTCCCTTTAAGAGCGACCTGGGTCCCTTTAAGAACAAAATATGTCCCTTTAAGAGAGAAATATGTTCCTTTAAGAACAAAATATGTCCCTTTAACAGCGAAATATGTTCCTTTAAGAGCAAAATGGGTCCCTTTAAGAGCGACCTGGGTCTCTTTAAGAGTGACCTGGGTCCCTTTAAGAGCGATCTGTGTCCCTTTAAGAGCAAACTGGGCCCCTTTAAGTGCGATCTGGGTCCCTTTAAGAGCGAAATGGGTCCCTTTAAGAGTGACCTGGGTCCCATTAAGAGCTACCTGGGTCCCCTTAAGAGCGTCCCGGGTCCCTTTAAGAGCGACCTGGGTCCCTTTAGGAGCAAAATATGTCCCTTTAAGAGCGAAATGGGCCCCTTTAAGAGCGACCTAGGTCCCTTTAAGAGTAAAATATATCCCTTTAAGCGTGAAATTGGTCCCTTTAAGAGTGAAATTGGTCCCTTTAAGAGCGAAATTGCTCCCTTTAAGAGCGACCTGGGTCCCTTAAAGAGCGTCCTGGGTCCCTTTAAGAGCGAAATGGGTCCCTTTAAGAGAAAAATATATCCCTTTAAGCGTGAAATTGGTCCCTTTAGGAGCGACCTGGGTCCCTTTAAGAGCAAAATATGTCCCTTTAAGAGCAAAATGCGTCCCTTTAAGAGCGACCTGGGTCCCTTTAAGAACAAAATATGTCCCTTTAACACCGAAATATGTTCCTTTAAGAGCGAAATGGGTCCCTTTAAGAGTGACCTGGGTCCCATTAAGAGCTACCTGGGTCCCCTTAAGAGCGTCCTGGGTCCCTTTAAGAGCGACCTGGGTCACTTTAAGAGCAAAATATGTCCCTTTAAGAGCAAAATATGTCCCTTTAAGAGCGAAATGGGTCCCTTTAAGAGCGACCTGGGTCCCTTTAGGAGCAAAATGGGTCCCTTTAGGAGCGAAATGGGTCCCTTTAAGAGCGCAATGGGTCCTTTTAAGAGCGAAATATGTCCCTTTAAGAGCGAAATGGGTCCCTTTAAGAGTGAAATTGGTCCCTTTATGAGTGAAATTGGTCCTTTTAAGGGTGACCTGGGTCCCTTTAAGAGCGAAATAGGTCCCTTTTAAGAGCGACCTGGGTCCCTTTAAGAGCGACCTGGGTCCCTTTAAGAGCAAAATATGTCCCTTTAAGAGCAAAATGGGTCCCTTTAAGAGCGACCTGGGTCCCTTTAAGAGCGAAATGGGTCCCTTTAAGAGTGACCTGGGTCCCTTTAAGAGCGACCTGGGTCCCTTTAAGAGCAAAATATGTCCCTTTAACCTCTTAAGGACATAGGACGTACCGGTACGTCCTATGTCCTCATTAGCACTTCAAAGCGGGGCCGCGCGGCGGCCCCGCTTTGAAGTGCCGCGATCCCGGGTGCCGCGTGTAGCCCGGGACCGCCGCTATTAGCGGGCACGGTCCGATCGCCGTGCCCGCTAATTAGCTAATCGGAGGCAGCTGTCAAAGTTGACAGCTGCCTCCGATTACCGGAGGCAACGTTTCCCTGGTGTCTAGTGGGGGAGATCGCTCCTCCGGGACCTTGTCCCGGAGGAGCGATCTCCGTTACTGATGCCGGCCGGGGACGCGTCCAAGATGGCGCCGTCCTCGGCTTGGCACTCGTTTGTTTCCGGCTGCAGCAGCCAGGGGCGCCGCAATCATGAGGCGACCTGAATCGTCTGCCTCAGGCGGCGCCACCAGCTGTCATCATGGGGGCGGCATTCAGTGGCAGATTATAATATGAGCGGTTCGGGCGGCCGCCCACATTATAATCCGCCACTGACTGTACCCAGGGCCGCTTTAACCAGAGGGCACATGGTGCACGTGCACCGGGCCCCCTGGTTAAAGGGGCCCCCCCGAGCAGGCCGGCCGTTGCTATGTGCGACCAGTGCGGTCGCACAGGGCTCCGGCCACCAGCCTGTCAGGGGGGAGCGCCATGGATGGGTAATCTACTTACCCCTCCATGGCGCCCCCTGCAGGGCCCCCCCGTCCGCCGCTGCCCCCGTCCGCTGCTGCTGCGGCGCTTCAGCGCTGCAGCAGCAGCGACACTGACAGAGAGAGAGCCATTGGCTCCCTCCCTGTCAGTCACTCTTGTGGCCGCACTTCCTGCGGTCACAAGAGGCCGCACTCTCCCTCTAGCGCCCGACGTCACTGGAGCGTCGGCGCGAGGGTAAGGGGAGTGCAGCCTCTTGTGACCGGAGGAAGTGCGGCCTCAAGAGGGAAGAGAAGAGGAACGCGTGGACCCAGGTGAGTAACAGTGTTTGTTTTTTTCAATGTTATATGGGAGGGGGAGCTATATACTACGGGGGGGGGGGGGGGGGGGGGGGGGCACAGGGGGCTATATACTATGGGGGAGAACAGGGGGCTATATACTATGGGGGAGAACGGGGGCTATATACTATTGGGGAGCACAGGGGAGCTATATACTATGGGGGAGCACAGGGGAGCTATATACTATGGGGGAGCACAGGGGAGCTATATACTATGGGGAGCACAGGGGGCTATATACTATGGGGGAGAACAGGGGGCTATATACTATGGGGGAGAACAGGGGGCTATATACTATGGGGGAGAACGGGGGCTATATACTATTGGGGAGCACAGGGGGGCTATATACTATGGGGGAGAACGGGGGCTATATACTATTGGGGAGCACAGGGGGGCTATATACTATGGGGGAGAACGGGGGCTATATACTATTGGGGAGCACAGGGGGCTATATACTATGGGGGAGAACAGGGGAGCTATATACTATGGGGGAGCACAGGGGAGCTATATACTATGGGGAGCACAGGGGGCTATATACTATGGGGGAGAACAGGGGGCTATATACTATGGGGGAGAACGGGGGCTATATACTATTGGGGAGCACAGGGGGGCTATATACTATGGGGGAGAACGGGGGCTATATACTATTGGGGAGCACAGGGGGGCTATATACTATGGGGGAGAACGGGGGTTATATACTATTGGGGAGCACAGGGGGCTATATACTATGGGGGAGAACGGGGGCTATATACTATTGTGGAGCACAGGGGGCTATATACTATGGGGGAGCACAGGGGGCTATATACTATGGGGGAGCACAGGGGGCTATATACTATGGGGGAGCACAGGGGAGCTATATACTATGGGGGAGCACAGGGGGCTATACACTATGGGGGAGCACAGGGGAGCTATATACTATTGGGGAGCACAGGGGAGCTATATACTATTGGGAAGCACAGGGGGCTATATACTATTGGGGAGCACAGGGGAGTTATATACTATGGGGGAGCACAGGGGAGCTATATACTTTGGGGGAGCACAGGGGGCTATATACTATGGGGGAGCACAGGGGGCTATATACTATTGTGGGAGAGCACAGGGGGGCTATATACTATTGTGGGAGAGCACAGGGGGGCTATATACTATTGTGGGAGAGCATAGGGGGGCTATATACTATTGGGGGAGAGCACAGGGGGGCTATATACTATTGTGGGTGAGCACAGGGGGCTATATACTAATGGGGGAGCGCACAGGAGGGCTGTATATAACTGGAGGAGCACATGAGGGTCTATATACTACAGGGACACCTTAAAACTATGGAGGCACAGAGGGGTGTAACTATGTAGGAGTACAGAGGGGTGTAACTACTGTATAGGGGTACAAGGGACCTAACTACTGTATGTGTTGGAGCCTAAAATATTTGTCTGGCAGATTCTGGAGAGAAGATTCACAGCCAGGAGAAGACTTCAAGGTGGCCCACGCTGGATGGAGAGAAAAAGAAAAGGTGACAGACTCTGATCGGAGAAGACGCCTCCGGTGAGTCACTGGATGTAACTTCACTCTGTTATAGGCTTGTACTGATAGGGGTCATGGTGTGGCGGTATTATGTAATGGTATCAATGGTGATATCTTTCTGTTTTGTTTAGTGCAGTTTTTATGTAATATGTAATCACTGAATGGTGGAAATAGTGTTATAAGGTAACTACTGTATGTATTGGGGCTCTTGATACAGTGTGGGGGCAAATTCAGTACATTATACAATGTGCAGAAAGGTAAGGGGGGGCCCACTCTTGAGGGCTGTGCACTGGGCCCACCAATGTATTAAAACGGCCCTGACTGTACCATGTACTGGAGCCCCCCCCGCCCCCGGGCAGTATCTGTAATGAGATGCTGTGAGCGGGGGAGACTGTATTCATAAGCGCCGCGCTGTACTAAATCAGCCGCGCGGTGCTGATACTACAGCGCGGCGCTTATGAATACAGTCTCCCCCGCTCACAGCATCTCATTACAGATACTTCTCGGGGGCGGGGGGGCTCCAGTACATGCATTCCACGTCCGTGATCCGTCAGGATCACGGAACGTGGGAATGCAGCCTTAGTCCCCCGGCTGATGTGCGGCTGCCCGGGGTGTCCCGTCCTGTCCCCGGCAGCGCGCGCATCAGAGAGCTCCCCGTGCGCCGGAAGTCACAGGCACAGGCGCACGGGGAGCTCTGTGATGCGCGCGCTGCCGGGGACAGGACGGGACACCCCGGGCAGCCGCACATCAGCCGGGACCAGACCAGAGAGGCTCGACGGGGGAACGGAGGGCAGGTGAGTTGTGTGCTGTTTTTTGTTTTTGTTTTATCTGCTGTGCAGGGGGGGGGGGGAGAGGGGGACCATCTATAAGGTAGGGGGGGAAGGGGGCCATCTATAAGGGAGGGGGGAAAGAGGGGGACGATCTATAAGGGAGGGGGATCATCTATAAGGGAGGGGGAGAGGGAAGAGGGGGACCATCTATAGGGGGGGGCATCTATAAGGGAGGGGGGAAAGAGGGGGACCATCTATAAGGGGGGGGCCATCTATAAGGGAGGGGGGAAAGAGGGGGACCATCTATAAGGGAGGGGCGGGAGGGGGACCGTCTATAAGGGGGGGGAAGAGGGGGACCATGTATAAGGGGGAGAGGGGGACCATCTATAAGGGAGGGGGAAAGAGGGGGACCATCTATAAGGGGGCATCTATAAGGGAGGGGGGAGAGGGGGACCATGTATAAGGGGGGGAGGGGGACCATCTATAAGGGAGAGGGGACCATCTATAAGGGAGGGGGAGAGAGGGAAGAGGGGGACCATCTATAAGGGGGGGGGGAAGAGGGGGACCATCTATAAGGGGGGGGAGAGGGGGACCATCTATAAGGGGGGAGAGAGGGAAGAGGGGGACCAACTATAAGGGGGGGGGGAAGAGGGGGACCATCTATAAGGGGGGAAGAGGGGGACCATCTATAAGGGAGGGGAAAGAGGGGGACCATCTATAAGGGAGGGGGGAGAGGGGGACCATCTATAAGGGAGGGGGGGAGAGGGGGCAGTAGTGGATTATAATGTGGGCGGATTGACGGGGGGGGGGGGGGCGTCATTCTATAGTTCGCCTCGGGCAGCAGAGAGGCTAGAATCACCCCTGGCAGCAGCCGAAAGCAAACGAGTGCCGATCTCATGGATCTCTGCAGCATATCTATGCTGCAGAGATCTCAATGAGAGATCACAGTGTATATACTAGAAGTCCCCCAGGGGGGCTTCTAGTATATGTGTAAAAAAAAAAAAAAGTGTTGTTAATAGTAAAAAGCCCCCTCCCCTAATAAAAGTCTGAATCACCCCCCTTTTCCCAGGTTTTAAATAAAAGTAAACAAATAAATAAATAAATAAACATGTTTGGTATCGCCGCGTGCGTAATCGCCCGAACTATTAATTAATCACATTCCTGATCTCGTACGGTAAACGGCGTCAGCGCAAAAAAATCCCAAAGTGCAAAATTGCGCATTTTTGGTCGCATCAAATCCAGAAAAAATGTAATAAAAAGCGATCAAAAAGTCGTATATGCGCAATCAAGGTACCGATAGAAAGATCACATCATGGCGCAAAAAATGACACCTCGCACAGCCCCATAGACCAAAGGATAAAAGCGCTATAAGCCTGGGAATGGAGCGATTTTAAGGAATGTATATTGGTTAACAACGGTTTGAATTTTTTACAGGCCATCCGATACAATATAAGTTATACATGTTATATATCGTTTTAATCGTAACGACTTGAGGAACATGCATAACAAGTCAGTTTTACCCCAGGGCGAATGGCGTAAAAACACATTTCCCCCAAATAAAAGAAATGCGTTTTTTTTTTCAATTTCACCACACTTTGAATTTTTTTCTGGTTTCGCAGTGTACTTTATGCAAAAATTCAGCCTGTAATTGCAAAGTACAATTAGTGACGCAAGAAATAAGGGGTCATGTGGGTTTCTAGGTGGAAAAATGCAAGTGCTATGACCTTTTAAACACAAGGAGGAAAAACCGAAAACGTAAAAACGAAAATGGGCCATGTCCTTAAAGGGTTAAGAGCAAAATGGGTCCCTTTAAGAGCGACTTAGGTCCCTTTAAGAGCGAAATGGGTCCCTTTAAGAGCGAAATAGGTCGCTTTAAGAGCGAAATGGGTCCCTTTAAGAGCGACCTGGGTCCCTTTAAGAGCAAAATATGTCCCTTTAAGAGCAAAATGGGTCCCTTTAAGAGCGACCTAGGTCCCTTTAAGAGCGAAATGGGTCCCTTTAAGAATGAAATGGGTCCCTTTAAGAGCGAAATGGGTCCCTTTTAAGAGCGACCTGGGTGCCTTCAAGAGCGACCTGGGTCCCTTTAAGAGCAAAATGGGTCCTTTTAAGAGTGACCTGGGTCCCTTTAAGAGCAAAATATGTCCCTTTAAGAGCAAAATGGGTCCCTTTAAGAATGAAATAGGTCCCTTTAAGAGCGAAATGGGTCCCTTTAAGAATGAAATAGGTCCCTTTAAGAGCGAAATGGGTGCCTTTTAAGAGCGACCTGGGTCCCTTTAAGAGCAAAATATGTCCCTTTAAGAGCAAAATGGGTACTTTTAAGAGCGATGAGGATGATGGGAATCCCCCTCTTGGTCTGAACCAAAAGACCAGTTCTACCACTTTTTGTGCTGATTATATATTTGAAGCATTGCAGTACAACGACTATATGGCTATTTATATGAGTATTTAGTTGTTTTATACACTTTTACACCTTTTATGTTTTGTTTTGTTTTCTTTTTTCTTCCATTTTTTCTTTTGTTTTCATATGCTTTTGTACCGCACTCCCTAACCCTCTGTGTTGATGTATTGTACTATAAGGGCCCCGGGGCTTATGTATTTGTATGGTTTATGCTTTTAATGTGTTTATGAGTATTTTATCCTGGACTAGACAGAAAGACATTTCAGGTTTAAGATTTTTTTTATTTTTTATTATATATTTATATACATTTTTATTACATTTTATTACAATAAATTGACACATATTATCAGATTTTGCTTTGAGGACTGGTATGTTTAAGAATTTTTTAGTTACTGTGTACATTGGATGGTGTATTCCAGTTAACCTCAGCCAAATCAGATACAGGTGAGCTGCACCTTAGATCGTTACTGTGTACTTTTAAGAGCGACCTGGGTCCCTTTAAGAGCAAAATATGTCCCTTTAAGAGCGAAATATGTCCCTTTAAGAGCGAAATGGGTCCCTTTAAGCGTGAAATTGGTCCCTTTATGAGTGAAATTGGTCCCTTTAAGAGCGACCTGGGTCCCTTTAAGAGCGAAATATGTTCCTTTAAGAGCAAAATGGGTCCCTTTAAGAGCGACCTGGGTCCCTTTAAGAGCTAAATGGGTCCCTTTAAGAGTAACCTGGGTCCCTTTAAGAGCGACCTGGGTTCCTTTAAGAGCAAAATATGTCCCTTTAAGAGCAAAATGGGTCCCTTTAAGAGCGACCTAGGTCCCTTTAAGAGCGAAATGGGTCCCTTTAAGAGCGAAATAGGTCGCTTTAAAAGCGAAATAAGTCCCTTTAAGAGCAAAATATGTCCCTTTAAGAGCAAAATGGGTCCCTTTAAGAGCGACCTAGGTCCCTTTAAGAGCGAAATGGGTCCCTTTAAGAATGAAATAGGTCCCTTTAAGAGCGAAATGGGTCCCTTTTAAGAGCGACCTGGGTGCCTTTAAGAGCGACCTGGGTCCCTTTAAGAGCAAAATGGGTCCTTTTAAGAGCGACCTGGGTCCCTTTAAGAGTAAAATATGTCCCTTTAAGAGCAAAATATGTCCCTTTAAGAGCGAAATATGTCCCTTTAAGAGCGAAATGGGTCCCTTTAAGCGTGAAATTGGTCCCTTTATGAGTGAAATTGGTCCCTTTAAGAGCGACCTGGGTCCCTTTAAGAGCGACCTGGGTCCCTTTAAGAGCGAAATATGTCCCTTTAAGAGCAAAATGGGTCCCTTTAAGAGCGACCTGGGTCCCTTTAAGAGCGAAATGGGTCCCTTTAAGAGTGACCTGGGTCCCTTTAAGAGCAAAATATATCCCTTTAAGGGCAAAATATGTCCCTTTTAAGAGCGACCTTGGTCCCTTTAAGAGCGACCTGGGTCCCTTTAAGTGCAAATTATGTCCCTTTAAGAGCAAAATATGTCCCTTTAAGAGCAAAATATGTCCCTTTAAGAGCAAAATGGGTCCTTTTAAGAGCGACCTGGGTTCCTTTAAGAGCTAAATGGGTCACTTTAAGCGTGAAATTGGTCCCTTTTTAGAGCGACCTGGGTCCCCCTAAGAGCGACCTGGGTCCCGTTAAGAGCAAAATATGTCCCTTTAAGAGCGAAATATGTCCCTTTTAAGAGCGAAATGGGTCCCTTTAAGCGTGAAATGGTCCCTTTAAGAGTGAAATTGGTCCCTTTAAGAGCGACCTTGGTCCCTTTAAGAGCGAAATATGTCCGTTTAACAGCAAAATGGGTCCCTTTAAGAGCTAAATGGGTCTCTTTAAGAGCGACCTGGGTCCCTTTAACCCTTTAAGGACATGGCCTATTTTCGGTTTTACGTTTTCGGTTTTTCCTCCTTGTGTTTAAAAGGTCATAGCACTTGCATTTTTCCACCTAGAAACCCACATGACCCCTTATTTCTTGCGTCACTAATTGTACTTTGCAATTACAGGCTGAATTTTTGCATAAAGTATACTGCGAAACCAGAAAAAAATTCAAAGTGTGGTGAAATTGAAAAAAAAAACGCATTTCTTTTATTTGGGGGAAATGTGTTTTTACGCCATTCGCCCTGGGGTAAAACTGACTTGTTATGCATGTTCCTCAAGTCGTTACGATTAAAACGATATATAACATGTATAACTTATATTGTATCTGATGGCCTGTAAAAAATTCAAACCGTTGTTAACCAATATACGTTCCTTAAAATCGCTCCATTCCCAGGCTTATAGCGCTTTTATCCTTTGGTCTATGGGGCTGAGCGAGGTGTCATTTTTTGCGCCATGATGTGATCTTTCTATCGGTACCTTGATTGCGCATATACGACTTTTTGATCGCTTTTTATTACATTTTTTCTGGATTTGATGCGACCAAAAATGCGCAATTTTGCACTTTGGGATTTTTTTGCGCTGACGCCGTTTACCGTACGAGATCAGGAATGTGATTAATTAATAGTTCGGGCGATTACGCACGCGGCGATACCAAACATGTTTATTTATTTATTTATTTGTTTACTTTTATTTAAAACCTGGGAAAAGGGGGGTGATTCAGACTTTTATTAGGGGAGGGGGCTTTTTACTATTAACAACACGTTTTTTTTTTTTTTTACACATATACTAGAAGCCCCCCTAGGGGACTTCTAGTATATACACTTTGATCTCTCATAGAGATCTCTGCAGCATAGATATGCTGCAGAGATCCATGAGATCGGCACTCGTTTGCTTTCGGCTGCTGCAGCCGGAAACAAACGAGTGCCGAGCCGAGGACGGCGCCATCTTGGACGCGTCCCCGGCCGGCATCAGTAACGGAGATCGCTCCTCCGGGACAAGGTCCCGGAGGAGCGATCTCCCCCACTAGACCCCAGGGAAACGTTGCCTCCGGTAATCGGAGGCAGCTGTCAACTTTGACAGCTGCCTCCGATTAGCTAATTAGCGGGCACGGCGATCGGACCGTGCCCGCTAATAGCGGCGGTCCCGGGCTACACGCGGCACCCGGGATCGCGGCACTTCAAAGCGGGGCCGCCGCGCGGCCCCGCTTTGAAGTGCTAATGAGGACATAGGACGTACCGGTACGTCCTATGTCCTTAAGAGGTTAAGAGCGAAATATGTCCCTTTAAGAGCAAAATGGGTCATTTTAAGAGCGACCTGGGTCCCTTTAAGAGCGATCTGGGTCCCTTTAAGAGCGAAATGGGTCCCTTTAAGCGTGAAATTAGTCCCTTTAAGAGTGAAATTGGTCCCTTTAAGAGCGACCTGGGTCTCTTTAAGAGCAAACTGGGTCCATTTAAAAGCGAACTGGGTCCCTTTTTGTACGATCTGGGTCCCTTTAAGAGCGAAATGGGTCCCTTTAAGAGCGACCTGGGTCACTTGAAGAGCTACCTGGGTCCCTCTAAGAGCAACCTGGGTCCCTTTAAGAGTAACTTGGGTCCCTTTAAGAGTGAAATGGATCCCTTTAAGAGTGACCTGGTTCCCTTTAAGAGTGACCTGGGTCCCTTTAAGAACGACCTGGGTCCCTTTAAGAGCGAAATGGGTCCCTTTAAGAATGAAATGCGTTTCTTTAAGAGCGACCTGGGTTCCGTTAAGAGCGACCTGGGTCCCTTTAAGAGTGAAGGGACCCACGTCGCTCCTAAAGGGACCCATGTCGCTCTTAAAGGGACGGGAGCCAAGTTGCTCTTAAAGGGATGGGACCCAAGTCGCTCTTAAAGGGACAGCACCCAGCATTTATGTTAAAGGGGTTGTCCGGCGATAAAAAAATATTCACAGAATAACACACATTACAAAGTTATACAACTTTAGGCTGGGTTCACACACTGTATACTTCAGGCAGTATTTGGTCCTCAAGTCAGGTCCTCATAGCAACCAAAACCAGGAGTGGATTGAAAACACAGAAAGGCTCTGTTCACATAATGTTGTAATTGAGTGGATGGCCGTCATTTAATGGCAAATATTTGCTGTTATTTTAAAACAACGGCTGTTATATTGAAATAATGGCAGTTATTTACCGTTATATGACGGCCATCCACTCAATTTCAACATTGTGTGAACAGATCCTTTCTGTGTTTTCAATCCACTCCTGGTTTTGGTTGCTATGAGGACCTGACTTGAGGACCAAATACTGCCTGAAGTATACAGTGTGTGAACCCAGCCTTGTAATGTATGTTATGTCTGTGAATGGCCCCCTTCCCCGTGTCCCACCACCCCCACCCGTGTACCCGGAAGTGTGGTGCGCTATACATTACCTGTCACGTGCGGACCACGGTCTCCGATCCTCAGCAGTGACGTCTTCTTCGGGAGGCCGGCGGATCTTCCCGAGTGCCGGCCGCCCTCTGCAGCGTCATCCGAAGCTCAGACGCGATTGGCTGAGCATAACTGTGCTCAGCCAATCGCGGCTGAGCAGCTGATGACGCCGGCCTCCCGAAGAAGACGTCACTGCTGAGGATCGGAGACCGTGGATGACACGAGATGCGGTGAGTATAATGCACCACACTTCCGGGTCTAGCGTGGGTGGGGGGAAACACGGGGAAGGGGGCCATTCACAGACATAACATACATTACAAAGTTGTATAACTTTGTAATGTGTGTTATTCTGTGAATAATTTTTTATCGCCGGACAACCCCTTTAAAGAGGATGTACCACCCGGTACATCCTCTTTAACCTGAACCCACGGATCGATCGGCGCCGGCACGGGGAAGTCGATGCCGCTGTCCGTTTTTCGGACCGCCGCCCGGTTCCCGTGCACAGCGCCGTTCGATCCAGAAGTACCGGCCGGTGCTGAAGCACTGGAGGTCGGCCGGGCCGCCCCCAGTGGGAGGGAATTCCCTCCCCTGTATGACGCGGCTCGCCTAGAATGAATAGAGCCGCGTCATACAGGGGAGGGAATTCCCTACCACTGTGGGCGGCCCGGCCTACCTCCAGTGCTTCAGCACCGGCTGGTACCGCTAAATCGAACGGCGCCGTGCACGGGAACCGGGCAGTGGTCTGAAAAACGGACCGTGTCACCGGCTTCCCCGTGTCGGCGCCGATCGATCCGTGGGTTCAGGTTAAAGAGGATGTAACGGGTGGTACATCCTCTTTAAGCTCATGTGTGATATCAACCAAAAATGCTTAGTCCATGAGCCATTTTGGATCACTTAGCAAGGGAACAGCAACCCCATCTTTCTCCATGAAGGCTTTCACATCTGCTCTCAGCTCAAAAAATCTCTTTAACATGTTTCCCCTGCTGAGCCAACGCACCTCGGTGAAGTAGAGCACATCCCTATATTCTGACTCCATTTCCTCTAAAAACGCACGAAACCTTCTATGCTTTAAGCCCCTAGATCTGATTTGGTTGATGCATTTCACAACGAAAGACATCACATTGTCAAATTCAGGCATTTGCTGCAAAGGGCCTGCTGATGGATAATGCAGTGCAGAGCAATGGCCTCCTCCACACCTTCCTCTTCCAGTTTTTTCTGAACAAGGGCCACCAGTCCATTTTTCCTCCCTGTCATTGATGGCACTCCATCAATTGTTATTCCAACCAATGGCGGAACTACCACCGTAGCAGCCGTAGCCGCTGCTACGGGGCCCGGCGGTCAGGTCAGCCTTCCTGATGTCCCCTGGTTAGCCAATTAGGACGTTTGTCCTGACACCAGCTAACCAGGGGAGAATAGTGTGCGCACATAACAGGGCCCGGCATACACTGTCACCTGTACAGAGCATAGAGAGAGGGAGATAACTATCTGCGCTCCCCCTCCCTCTCTCCCCCGGTCACTGTGCGGCAGCGCTGATTGGAGGAGAGACTCCCCTTCTTAGCTTCTGCTGTCTGCACGGAGAATCCTCTGACCTGATGGATGACCTCTGACCCCTTCCTGCCGGACCTCAGACAGTGACAGCAACTTGTGTGAGTACATACTGACATACTGTCACTGATAAGGGAGGGGGGATGGTGGCTGCTGCCTTACACACAACTATAGTCAGCAGCATAACTGTGGAGTTTACTTCTACAGTAGTTGCGACAATGTAGGACTACAACTCCCAATGTGGCCTGCTGTCTCTGCCCCCCACTCCCCCCAAAGACTCAAATGAGGCACAAACTGCATAAAGAGACAGACCACACTGGGAGTTGTAGTCCCACACAGTCTATATACAAAGCTTTGGTGTGACTGCAGCTCCTGCATAACTGGAAAGCTCATCCCGAAGCATAATATTCATTTATATGAATATGTATTGTCCCATTTTACTTTTTTTTGTAAATAAGGGGGGGGGGGGAATCTAAATCGTAAAAGATAAATAATCACTTTAGGTATCACCTCATGTGGAAACCTCCAGAGTATGAAAAAAGAATAGTACTGATTCTGTGTGGTATCAGGTCTGGTATGGCGGTGTTATCCAGTCACAGTTTGGCGGTATTGGTCGGGTCTGGTGTGGCAGTGTTATCCAGTCACAGTATGGCGGTATTGGTCAGGTCTGTTTTGGCGATGTTACCCAGTCACAGTATGGTGGTATTGGTCAGGTCTGGTATGGCGGTGTTATCCAGTCACAGTTTGGCGGTATTGGTCAGGTCTGGTGTGGCAGTGTTATCCAGTTGCAGTATGGTAGTATTGGTCAGGTCTGGTGTGACAGTGTTATCCAGTCACAGTATGGTAGTATTGGTCAGGTCTGGTATGGCAGTGTTATCCAGTTGCAGTATGGTAGTATTGGTCAGGTCTGGTATGGCAGTGTTATCCAGTTACAGTGTGGTGGTATTGTTCAGGTTTGGTATGGCGGTGTTACCCAGTCACAGTATGGTGGTATTGGTCAGGTCTGGTGTGACAGTGTTATCCAGTCACAGTGTGGCGGTATTGGTCAGGTCTGGTGTGGCGGTGTTATTTGGTATGGTATGACTGTGTTATCCAGTCACAGTATGGTGGTATTGGTCAGGTCTGGTATGGCAGTGTTATCCAGTTACAGTGTGGTGGTATTGTTCAGGTCTGGTATGGGGGTGTTATCCAGTCACAGTATGGCGGTATTGGTCAGGTCTGGTATGGCAGTGTTATCCAGTCACAGTATGGCGGTATTGGTCAGGTCTGGTATGGCGGTGTTATCCAGTCACAGTATGGTGGTATCATGCCTGGTAAGGCGGTGTTAAATGTGCATTATGTGAAGTTATTGCCTACCAATCCAGTGAGGAGAATGGCTACAGACAATATGCAGTATTCATGTAGAAAAAAAGATTCATACAATGCATGTGGCCAAAACCATTTCTTCCCCAGAAGTCGTGTGCTGTTACCAGGATTATTGGCCATACGGCTAGTGGGTACTGCATGGGGGATTTGTTTGGCTTTGCATTTGGTAACGCAAATGTGGGAACAGAGCCAAAGACGGATTAATTATTAATATGATTGTTTATAAAGTAGTAAATCATGATGATAATTGTTGAGTGAAACGGGAACATCTTCAGGTTTAGTGCAGGAGCTATAAAGACGGCCCTAGACGTAGGTGTATGTGTGCAAGTGCCCTCTGCTCTGCCGTACTTGCATGTACAATTGGAGGGCAGGGTCAGAGCTCCAGGCACCATTATAGAGGACTGACCGGGGGGGGGGGCATTGGAAAGTTTGCTATGGGGCCCAGCCATTTCTAGTTACGCCCCTGATTCCAACAAACCTCCTCCAATGCAAACCAGCATTCTCAATGGCATCACACAGCTGATGAAATATCTCCTGAGCGGTGGTCTGGCCATGCATTGCAATCACTGTGAGCAACTTCACTAATTGTCATCAACACCACGAACATAGATTGCAAGCTGGGCAGTGTCGGTAATGTCTGTGGTCTCATCAAGAGCGACTGAGTATACACTGAAACATTTTGCTTTCTCACACAGTTAATCATAAATATATATACAGGTACTCCAGTGGATGATGAATGCACATCACCAAGTGATGATGTTCTACAATTAATACTCATCCCATCTAGTAATCACGGAGATCCCCCATAATATACATATCTACAGAAATTGGATCAACACCCGTATAAAAATCAAACATCTTTATTTTAGACAATAAAAATACAATAAAATAACCAAGAGGCAATTCCAAACATGAAAAAAGTTCCAGAAGAAGTGATTAGGGAAACAAGAAAGAGTGTTTTTTCCTTTTTAAAGTAAGGCTATGTGCTGTAAACAGTATTCAAAGAAAAAAGTGCAAATAGTGCAAACTGATTGCTATTACAGCTGTATGTGTACCGGACCACAGTATACTAAGGCATGTCTTGCTCTACACCCACATAGTGTTCAGTCAACTGCGTCTCATCAATACCATCTATAAACAGCACTATCTATGAGCTTCTTAGTGCATAAAGGTCCGCACTATGCTCAAATGTAAATATAATCACACATATTGCACAAGCCATATAAATAATCATTGCATCTTACCCATAAAGTCACCGGTCTGGTCAGTTCCCCAACGCACGTTTCGCGATCGTAAAGCGACCTTTTTGCTTCCTTGACAGGTCAGATATGCGCTCTGCTACGGTGTTGGCAGAAAGGCTGATGTTGCTAAACTGACCTTTCTTTTCTGGACAGACAATACTTGCAGCCTGTAATATGCAATTTTTTTTACAAATTCACCTTCTTTGAATGGCTTTCCTGCTTTAGCAATCATTTCACTAACCACGTAGCTAGCTTCGACTGCTGCATCATTCTCTTTGGTTGCTTTCTTAAATAAATTTTGTTGCCTCAATAGATGTG
The DNA here is from genome assembly GCF_027789765.1 of Dendropsophus ebraccatus. Taxonomy (NCBI): domain Eukaryota; kingdom Metazoa; phylum Chordata; class Amphibia; order Anura; family Hylidae; genus Dendropsophus; species Dendropsophus ebraccatus. The sequence continues at coordinate 84,554,563 of NC_091462.1, forward strand.
TTTTAAGATTAGCAACCCTGTTTGCTCTCTCATCTCCCTGGTATTTTTCATACTCTTCAGCACGTCTACTTGTGTAATGACGTTCCAAATTGTATTCTTTGTGCACTGCAACTTTCTCTGTGCAAATAAGACACGTCGGGATGCTCCTGTGCTCAACAAAGAAATATCGCACTTCCCACTTTTCCTGAAATTGTCTGTGCTCATCACCAACCTTTCTCTTCACTGCAGGCTTAGTAGAAGACATGTTTGGGGTTGTGTAATAATATATTCACTTGGTTTCACTGTGTTTAGCCTCTTTCCCGCTTTTTTTTTATGTCCTGCTGAGCAGCAATTTCCGCAGTCCTTTCCGCTTCTGAGCCCGGGGTAATGGCGCAATTTCATAATAAGCCCGCTTGATGTCCCGCCTCCGAGAGCATTATACCCCACCAGGGGAGCATCCAGGATTTTTTTTGGGGGAGGTCCAAAAATGTTAAGAATGTTAAAAAAATAAACAATACGTTTACCTAATTCCTGTTTTAATCTGATAATTTGAATGTTGTTGTTTACACAGTGCAATCATTGTAATAGAAAAGAGAAAAGTGGTCCACCTTAAGGGTAGCTTCACACGTACCGACTAACGCTGCGATAACGCTGCGAGTCGGCTAGGTCCTGGCAGAGCTCTTTCACTACATACGCACAGCGGTCTGAACGACCGCTGCGTCTATGTAATTCTGCCGGCCGCTTAACCCCTTCTGTTGCTGCCCGCCTCCCGCTCTGTATACATTACCTCTCCTCGCTGCACAGGGTCCCGGCGTACTGCTCTCCCGCCCAGCCAATCAGTGTGTTGCCCTGCCGCAGCCACTGATTGGCCGGGCGGGAGAGCAGTACGCCGGGACCCCTTACAGCTAGGACAGGTAATGTATACAGAGCTGGAGCACAGCGGGAGCCGGGCGGCAGCTGAAGGGGTTAAGCGGTCGTCAGAATTACATAAACGCAGCGGTCGTTCAGACCGCTGTGTGTATGTATTGAAAGTGGTCTGCCAGGACCTAGCCGACTCGCAGTGTTATTAACGCTGCAAGTTGGTACGTGTGAAGCTACCCTAAAACGATGCGAGGAAGTGCAAAATGGGGCACACACTGGCCGTATTGTTTTAATCCCTGCACAACCTAACATAAAGGTCACTGTTCACACCACAAGTCTGGCACCAATAATTACAAAGTCTGGCACATTCTGGGCTAGCCAGGAATCCCTATTACATAAACGCAGACAGCCGCTATCAGATTCCTTCCTTTCAGCCTGCACTACGTAGAGCACAGTGTCAGTGACACAGGGCCGCACTTACAGTAAAGTTACCATTGAGGTGGGGGCCACAAACTAGTGCCCTGAGGGCCGCAGTTGGCCTGCGGGCCGCGAGTTTGAGAGCCCTGCTCTAGGACATGTGAAAGTCCTTCATCATTACCTGTACCTGAAGGTTACTTTCCTGCTGGCCATAAAGTGTACCAAGAGTGTAGGCGAGCTCCAGATCTTGTCTTCAGTTTATTTGTACATTGCATTCCCTCTGTCAGGATACTGCTAAGCCTATGGCTGTGTCTGCGTTTTCTAGGACTCCCGAGGGCGGCATCCAACTTCTTCAGCCACCTAGAATCAAATGCCAATTACTCAGGTTCAGATAACATTGCTGAAGCCAAACATTTTGACAGATCCACTTAACTCAACTACTAAAAATTGTAATATTCAATTTCATCCTATGGCAGCACAGGAAACAAATGGGCTAAAAAGTTATCTCATCTTCTCAGGCAGAAGAAACAAATAAAGAGACAAACAAAGAAGAGACAACAATCAGCTGATGAAATGATCATCTGCTAATAGTTTCTTTACCCCCTGACCTAAATCATCGGGCGCTGACCACACAATGCAATAGCAATGCGCGGCTGATGATTCAACAAACAGTTTACATTGCCTATCCATGTTCCCGGTCCTCTCCTGCTCTCTGCTTCCTTCCCGGCCCCAAAAGCTGCAGCTTCAGAGCTGCCCTTCTAAGCTGACAGGCCACTCAGCCAATCACTGGCTGCTGCGGTCCCGGCCAGTGATTGCAGCTCTGAAGCTGGGGAGGAAGCAGAGCGCAGGAGATGACCAGGACCACAAACTGACCAGGACCACAAGTGGCTTGCTAAATGATTATGGGGCCGTGTAATAGGCTCAGTAAGCAAGCGCCAGTCTAACAGATCGGGCCTGTGTAATAGGACCCTTAGCTCGGTCCCCCAGCAGGGAGTTCTGCTATCTGAGATTAATGCCTTCTAGACCATTCAGATCTATCTTTTAGTCCCTATATCCAAGCTCTTACACGCTCCTGTCTTCTACATCTCAAAAACATCTCCAGAATCCGTCCATTTCTCACCACTGACACCGCTCACTCTTACTGTCGCCCTGATCCATTCCCGTCTTGATTACTGTAACTCCCTACTAATCGCTCTCCCCTCTCCAGTCTATCCTTAACGCAGCAGCCAGGCTCATCTTCCTCTCCAGCCGTTATACTGACGTCTCCCCCCTGTGCCAGTCACCGCACTGGTTACCCACTAATTGCAGAATTCAGTTCAAACTCCTCATCCATAAAGATCTCCACAATTCTGCACCTACATACATCTCCTCCCTCATCTCCACCTACCATCCTACCTGTGCTCTACATTCTGCTAATGATCTTACACTAATGATCTTACACTAACATCTTCCATGATCATAGCCTCCCACTCCCGCCTCCAAGACTTCTCTCGTGCTGCACCAGTTCCCTAGAACGCTATAGCCAAAGACCTCAGACTCATACCCAATACTTAATGTTTCCTCACTTTCTATTATATCTTCGATGGCTCCATGCACTTTATATCTTTCTCCTGTAACAAGACATTAGAGTGTAACTGGCTTGTCCAGCTCCTTCTATGTACAATGGCTGGACCAGGGGCAAATAAAGCACCTGTGCCTCGTGTTACCTCCAGTTCGTAGTCTGTACGCTCTTACGAGTTGGTCTCGTATTTATGATGTATTTTTAGTTATTCTAATTTAATTTTATCATATGCAATTTTTACAGTGTACAATAGTCCATACTCCTCACTGTAAATATTGAAAGAGTTTCATAGCAGTAGAAAAGTGCAATGCAACAGCAACATAACCTGATAGTGTGTATTCACCCTGAGCATCGCACAACTTTATTCAAATTGCCATTTATAATTGAAACAATCCAATCATCTGCATTGCTCCCTCACCAATGCCATCTGCTCGCTTGTGCCTCTTTCAAATAATGCATATTGTCATTATGTGGGCCAGATGACGTCATGCGGCTTACATACAGTACGGGCAGGACGCCGGTGACGTCATTGGGGCTGCACGAGCCCCGTATTTAAATTTGAACCGTCTTGTTATTGGACGGCGCGCGCTGATTGGCTGTCATGACGACGTTTATCCCCGAGTCGCCCAATCACAGCACGCATGCGCCCGAGCTGCCTGGCGGAAGCAGTTATTTATGTCCGGCTCTGGCGAGAAAACCGCAGATTGTGAGCACAGTGTGACTGGGGCAGGGCTGCGCTGAGGACAATGGCGGAGCCGGGGGACAACAGGAGCGTTAACCAGCTGGTGAGTGCGGCCCGGCGCCGGGGGTGGTGCGGGAATACCGGGAGGGCTCGCCGTCTCCTCTCGGCCCGCTCTGTCTCACGGCTGCGGTTGGTTTTCTCCCTTATCGTTATCTGTTCGGGGAGCCGTGATCGGGGGTCACATGTTCTCTATGACGGGGCAGGTGGGCAGCCGGGGCTTCTAGTGGTAAACACGGTGCCCAGCAGCTGTAGTGCCTGGCATAAGGCCCGGGCCCGGCACACAGGGGGAGCTACATGCAGTGCCCAGTATAGGGCCCTCCTCTGCCCACCATGGTGGCATCAATCCTCTGCCCACCATGGTGGCATCCATCCTCTGCCCACCATGGTGGCATCAATCCTCTGCCCACCATAGTGGCATCAATCCTCTGCCCACCATAGTGGCATCAATCCTCTGCCCACCATAGTGGCATCAATCCTCTGCCCACCATAGTGGCATCAATCCTCTGCCCTCACAGGGGGAGCTACATGCAGTGCCCAGTATAGGGACATCCTCTGCCCACCATAGTGGCATCAATCCTCTGCCCACACAGGGGGAGCCACATGCAGTGCCCACCATAGTGGCATCAACCATCTATACACACAGGGGAGGAACCTGCACTACACACTATAGGGGCATCAACCATCTATACACACAGGGGAGGAACCTGCACTACACACTATAGGGGCATCAACCATCTATACACACAGGGGAGGAACCTGCACTACACACTATAGGGGCATCAACCATCTATACACACAGGGGAGGTACCTGCACTACACACTATAGGGGCATCAACCATCTATACACACAGGGGAGGAACCTGCACTACACACTATAGGGGCATCAACCATCTATACACACAGGGGAGGTACCTGCACTACACACCATAGGGGCATCAACCATCTATACACACAGGGGAGGTACCTGCACTACACACCATAGGGGCATCAACCATCTATACACACAGGGGAGGAACCTGCACTACACACCATAGGGGCATCAACCATCTATACACACACAGAGGAGGTACCTGCACTACACACCATAGGGGCATCAACCATCTATACACACACAGAGGAGGTACCTGCACTACACACTATAGGGGCATCAACCATCTATACACACACAGAGGAGGTACCTGCACTACACACCATAGGGGCATCAACCATCTATACACACAGGGGAGGTACCTGCACTACACAGCATAGGGGCATCAACCATCTATACACACACAGAGGAGGTACCTGCACTACACACTATAGGGGCATCAACCATCTATACACACAGGGGAGGTACATGCACTACACACTATAGGGGCATCAACCATCTATACACACAGGGGAGGTACCTGCAGTGCCCACCATTGGGGCATCAACCATCTATACACACAGAGCTAAGAAACATACCCCGGGATACATAAATGTAGGTGAAAAAAATCACGGTAAAATAGAAAATACAGTAACAGAAAAAAAGGATGTGACCCATGCACCTGTCACCCCCAAAACACTTGACGTGTAAAGTTTTGATCCTGACACACTAGAAAGAGGGGGGAGAAGCGCACAGCCGAGTGCTTACCTTTACTCTGTAGATTTCCCTGCTGATTGTTTCCATGTTTGCTGTGCATTATACTAAGGTGAAGGACCCATAGGATGTGGTGACACTTGCCCACCAATGACCACGCAGCAGATCTGTTGTTTCCTGCAGATTTCCCCTCTATACCCGGGTGACAGCCACGCTATTGCCATTTGCCATAACAGATCTGAACATCGTCACGTTTGTGCAATGTCTAGTGTATATGGATGGAATTTTCCCAACCCCCACGCACATATATTATAGTGTAACCTGCTTGGGGCTGACATGGCACCACAAAGCCTGCACTTCTGATCATTGTCCCTGTGGGGGTTTATGCTGGAGACTTGTGATGAACTACAGGTCTGTAATGGGCCTTTCGGAATATCCCAACAATGGAGAACCCACTGCTGTTTGTGGATCTAGGCTGCTTATCACAATGGGAAGGAATTGTATACTGTCCTCTATCTATCTCTGGTAACCCTACACCGCTGACCCTAAAGGCTGTGACAGCGAGAGTTAGGGCCCTATTACACGGGAAGATTATTGTGCAAAAAAAGTTATATTGTTTGAATGTAAACGATAATCGTCCTGTGTAATTGCAGGCAACGATCCAAAAATCGTTTGTATGTCGTTGATCATTGATTTAGATCTAAACCTAAAATTATCGTTAATCGTTCGCTGTAATTCTATATTCGTTCGCTCAAGTTCCGCATTTGTTCACTAATCGTTCAGTGTAATTGCACATTGTTGATTGTTTTACTGGGATCAAAAGGAAAAAACGTTTATAGTAACGGTCGCAATAACAATTGCAGTAATGATCGTACCTAACGACAATCGTTATGTGTAATATGGTGAGCGATTTCAGGTAAACGATAAACAATCTCGTTTGCAATCAGTTATCGTTAGACGTTAATCGTTAAAAATCGCTCTGTGTAATAGGACCCTAAGGGTGGGTTTATTTCTGTACCACACGTTATATGGTGTATGTGTGTTAAAAAAAAATTGTCATGTTTAAAACGTATACTGATCTGGATGTGCGCCACCTGTATGATACGAGAAGTCTCCCCTCCCCCAAGGCATGTCAGACAGGCAACACTTTGCAGAGGGACCCAATGTCTCACCGCCATATAGACACGGGAGGGGTAAGAAGGAAAGGCACAGACATTGGGGTGGTTATTTCTGTCCCTGCAAGGTGCTATGTGGGCAGAAAGTGTGACAGTAAGGCCGGGGTCACATTTCTGTTGTCTCATCAGTTATAGCCAATCTGTTCATGTACGTGAACATATCCTACAGAATGGGATTCAGGATCCATTTGTAGTAATCCTTCAAAAAATAAAGGTTTTTGTCCATTTTTACCATAATACAGTTTTTTTACAAATGGTCATGTGCTCTGGGGTTATTTCCTGGGTCTCTTCCTCTTCTGGGCATGCTCAGTTTCAGAAACTGATTGTGATGGGAAGATTTAGAACAAATGTAGCTCTACATCCATCATTGATTATTGGGGGGGGGGGGGGGGGGGGGGGGGGGGGGGACTGATTCACTTGTTTGGTGTGGACTGTGTGCAGCAAAGTGATAAGCATTGACACCCTGGCATACCGCTAGAATGATCCTCAGAAGTAGTGCAGAGCTTTTAGACTCTTCACATCTGTACTTGGGGTCTCCATCTCGGTGTCGGTCATATGTGACAGGAAGGGAACCTCACCATACAGTCCTATTCCTGTCCATAGAACACATCACCGCACAGACAGATCCCATTACATGTCAATCGGTTGCAGCTGGTGTCAGTCGTACAATGAAGCCGATAGTGGGCTCCTGTTCTCTTCCTAGGATTTAAGAGCAACTACAAAGCAGATGTGAACAGAGCGGTACATGGTTCTGGAGCCGAGACTTCAGTCAGTATTGTTTGGGGCATGAATGTGTCTTCTGTCCTTATATTACCCCCTTCCTTCCGTCAGACTCTGCGCAGACCTTCTGAACAATACACAGTCAGTACCCTGAGGTTTCCATTTCAGAGCTTGTGTGATGGTGGTAGAGGCCATCGGCACCCCCCTTTCTATATACCTCTGCTAGGTTACACTGATTGGATTGGCATCTGTGTTGTAAATCCTATCTCTATACTCTGTCAGGTGGAGAGGGGGGTCTCTACCTTGGCAGTCCCCAGTACAGTATGTTTACATATGGTGGGCCATAACTTTCAGTAGCTGTCCTAGCCATCCCATGAGCCTAGTAGAAATCCATAAGCTTGATGCTTAAATACACCATTCAAATCAATGGAACAAATATTTACAATATTTGTTTCATATAGTAATCTTTATATATAATATCTAAATATTAGTAATCTTTATAATATCTAAATATTATACTATGTGAACTTTACCTTTTTTAAAGGGGTAGTTCACAAAAGAAATCAACTGGTCCTAGCACATGCCAGTGATTTGTAATTTACTTCTATAAAAAAAAAAAAAAAAAAAAATCTGTGTCCTGCAGGAAGTGGTGTATTCTTTCTAGTCTGACCCAGTGCTCTCTGCTGCCGCCTCTGTCCATGTCTGGAAATGTCCAGAGCAGGAGCAAATCCCCATAAAAAAACTTCTCCTGCTCTCCAAACTGGAGAGTATACAACACAAGTGGGAGGTGGATTCTCTAACATATAAAATATGATCAGTAGAATGAGTGAGGAGACAACTGCGCTGCCACATGCTCCTCTCCCTGTTCTGTCTGAGACATGGACAGATCTCTGTAATGTCTGATTTATGTCCATGTATGTACCCCCAGAATTGTAAAGTACTGCGGAATCGGTTGGCGCTATGTAACTAAAAATTATTATTATTATTGATGGGCCCCAAGGACTTCCAATGCAAGTCATGTAACAGAGCCGGGACTGACTGCTCATGTAGTACTCTTGTGGCTTGTTCTCCTGATCAGTCTAAACCCCCCCCCCCCCCTGGTCATGATTTCAGAAGAACTGTTTTCGCTATTTAATAGGCCCCATATCTCATTGTTACCTGCCAGGGTTGTTTGTTATCGGCTCTGGTCAGGACAGACTTGTATCTGCCAGGAGCAAACAGTGACGGGTCCTATTAAAGCGAGCAGAGATCTTCAAAACAATGAGGAGGTGGCACAGACAGTATATTGGAAAATCTTATTAAATACCCAGCATTTGCTGAGACTGTTACCCCTTTAGGGGCATGGTCATTTATGTGGTTTTGGCACTGTTGCTGTGCCCCTCCATTACTCCAGGGATGGTTTGCATTGACTTCATTATAGCAGTTGTGACCAGTCTTAGGCTACATTCACACATCCGTCGTTCTGTCCGCAATTGCGGACAGAACATAGAACCAATGGTATTCAATGGCCCGGTTCACGCGTCCGTATGTGTGTACGGGGCTGCGATCCGTGCTGTAATGCGGACTGCATTTTGTGGCCTGGATCGCTGAAGCACGGTGCACTACAGGTGCGCAGTCATAGTGCAGTCTGCTGCACTACAGGTGTGTGAATATAGCCTTAGTATGATGAGCGTATTGTGTGTGAGCCCTGGCGTTCTTCTCAGAACCTGTTGTGTTTCAGCTGACAGACCTGACCTTGTCCTGCTGGTTACTGACATGCACTTTGGTCAGTTTGGTAGAAATCCAGACGGCGTTCTGCAGCTGAACCAACCAACTCACTTGCTGTATAATCAGAAACAGCTATGTTAGGTTTTTTTCCCCTTATACAATGCTGCATAGACTATTGGAGGAAAATGTATTGGTTCTTGTTCATGTGGCGTGCGCAGGTTGTAGGTCGTGTTGATTCCTATCCCCTTCTCATATGGTTTCCTAATGCAATGACGCTTCTCATGATATTTCTGGCTTTGAATAGATCAGTGACTTAAGGCTTCTGCCATCAGACTGGCACTATTGAGTATTCTATACCCAGACAGGGAGAGATGTGTCAATGAAGGCTGGTGGGGCAGGGGAACCAAGTCCTGATGACTTGTTCAGGCAGTAAGACTGTAATGACAGGTTCCCATTAAAACTTGGGACTCCTTACTAGGCATTTCCTGACTGTGGGATAAGGCTTTGTCTCTTGGATCCATATTGCATAGACTGGGTCCAATGACTTATTTGATGACGCTGAGTTTCCCTCTGTGTGGCCTTGTCAGGACACTTTCTTGGTGCTGAGCAAGACATCGCACACCGGACTTACCCAAATGACATCGGGGATTTCCTCCATTACAGAACTTGGTGATTCTTGCCCACAATGACAATGGTCTTGGATGGAATAGACACATCTGTGGTCTCGGCTCCTTCCCACAATCCCAAGTGCTTCACATTATACAATGCTTATTCTGGAGTAGGGGTCTCTGACCAACCTCTTGTCTTCACACTATAACCTTTCCCACAACACCGTGGGACTGTCTGCTCTGTATTTCTGGGGTTTTGGGGAAAGGGAATTGACTATTTCCATCAGTGTTAGGGAGTAGCACAAGGCCTTTGCCATCTGAAGGGAAAGCATTATAAAATTCTAACAATTCTTGTGGTCTCACACCCCATCCGACACGTGACTTCCCCTTTGTACTGTAAGATCGGAGGAACTGTCACACGTGATAGGATTGTCCAGATTCTGTTCTAAAATGCTTATCCTCATATAATATACTCAAACAACCATACTCCAAAAAATGGCCTGCTCTCTATTGTGCCCGGCCTGTCCGTCCTGAAAGGGTTTATTAGAACAAGACCACTCTGCCTCTCAGGTGATGGGTTATCTTATGTGCATGGAAGGAATGCTTGCAGATGATAAAAATAGTACTGCCTGTGCACCCTATATAAAGGGGTTAATGTAGATAACACGAGACTAATATATAGTGTCTCCTACATGTGCTGGTAGAAGCCTGTAGGTCGGAGCTGCAGAAAACACCCAGTCCAGTAATCCGATTGTCCTCTACTGATGTGAAGGTTAAGTGACTGGAGTCTCCATGTTGGTGGTGACTCCGTCTCTGCTCCTAGTCTGCACTACGGTGTAGTGGGTTTTGGTTTTTTCCCCCTTCGGCTATAATGTGATAGATTACCTTATGAGATGAGAAATCATACCAGGAAAGTCTGTATTGTACAGCTGTGAATAGTGAATTTATATAGGCACTGATAGAGTGCCTTATTCTTCTAGTGACCTGATGGGCCCTGGACCCATAAAAATGCATGGGCTATCATTAGGGTAGGGTTCTCTGTGGAGAAGAGAATTAACTGTTTAGGGATCCATACAATAGACTTCATAGGAGATCTATCTATTGTGAATAATGCAGTGCATGGAATGGAACTGATAAGTATTGATTTGGTTTCTATAACTACAATGTCTTTGCAGGCTGCTGAGACTGCTAGCCTTGAGGAGCATTTCCAAGGATGGGGTGAGGTGGTCCTGCTTGCTGACCGTGCCCTTCGCTGGGAGAAGCCTTGGTTTCCAGCAGCCATAATGGGGGCAGTGTCCTTTATATTTCTGTAAGTAAATGTTTGAAAGTTTCATGTTTACTACATTGCCTGGTAACCTACATGTATAAGGTTAAGGGTTATTTGGTCTACGGCTTGCTGAGGAGCTCTAGGGCCACTCCTGTCCAAAATCTTGTGCACAGCAGTCTGGAACAGGCTCTTCCCAATAAGAAAGGAGCTGTGGTCATCTTGCTGACATGTGTTTCTTCTTATGTAGGATGATCTATTACCTGGATCCATCGGTGCTCTCTGGTGTTTCCTGTTTCATCATGTGTCTGTGCCTGGCTGACTATCTTGTTCCAACACTGGCTCCCAGAATCTTTGGTTCCAACACTTGGTTAGTACAGACTTATAATAGCATACATACTAGGCATGTGGTATATCCCAGCAATATGCCAGCCAGCAGCGTTAAAAGACTAATCAGTGTAAATGTGCACTATCAAAAGTTTGGGTTAAGATTTGACTACTGAGATCCCCATGGATCGGAAGAACCAGCCAAAAGTGGGTGGTAGCACATTTTACTCCCTGCTTGCATCAATCTCTGTTGAGGTGGATCCATTATTAATCTAGAGATTGACAGTGGGGAAGTGAAATATGCTGCTCCCTACTCATTCCCCTGATCTGTGGGCTTCTCAAAGCCATTAAAAAGTTTACCCTAGTGAAGGTTGGGTGGGTGCAAGTCTATCATATACATACCCTATCCATGCTGGATCCCTCTATAAAAGAACAAAACAAAAACTGTTATTGAAAAAAAACGAATGACCTGTTGGTAGTAAAAAATAAGCATCCACTATACTGGTACCAAGATACGGTGTGGATTTTGCATTTTCAGAAACCAAACAGAAAAGCCACATGTAGCTGCCCTGTGTGAACATGCTCTTTGTAATGCCCCCTCCCCCTGTCTTGCTCCAGCATACCAGTTGGTTTAGCGCTGTGTACATTAGAGACTTTTCAGCAGCTTTGAGAATGAATCTGTCCCTTTTTCCTGTACAGGACCACTGAGCAGCAGCAGAGGCTGCATGAGATCTGCAGTAACCTTGTGAAGACCCGGAGGAGGATCATCGGATGGTGGAAACGTCTCTTTGTCCTAAAAGAGGAAAAGCCCAAGATGGTAGGCCCCCCCCCCCCCCTATATATATATATATATATATATATATATATATATATATATATATATATATATATATATATATATATATATATATATATATATATATATATATATATATATATAAATTTTTTTTTTTATTATTATTATATAGAGAGAGGTTGGCTACTAAATAGTAAAATTGCTAATTGTACAGTATTAGTAAGTCTACTCTCTGCCCTCACTGCCAGCAGCTCTCATAGAGCTAAAATCAAAAGTGCCGGCTCTGTATGCTGAATGGTTATCCTGTCCGTAAGATGGAGGAACATGTGACCATTCCCCTCCCTCTGTGTCTCCTCATAGGCATAGATCGTTCTCAGCTGTAGGGGCCATAAACTATAGCCATCAGTGGCTTGTTTGCTGTGCGTTTACATGGCATGAGAAATTGAGCAGATGGAACCCTGGAAACACAGATGTGTATATCCATGCTGTCCGCTTACAGATCACAAGCTGTCTATACTTAGCAGCCATGCTGCTTGCAATCTGGCTCTCCAGGTCTCACACCGACTGTTTGTTCAGGGCCCAGAGAACCAGATGCCAGATTACAAGCAGCATGGTTGGTAAGTATAGACTACTGCTTGTGATCTGGAAACTGACAGCACAAATGCATGCATATCTGTGCTGTCAGTTTCCCTTTATCTTTATTTGCTGCACAAACTCATTTACACAGAACAATCTGGGGCTGATGAAGATAGATTTTAAAGTCTTGATCTTTTGCCTGGTGTTCAGCTGATCAATGTAATTTTTACACTGGCCAATTATCGGCTTCAGGAGCGTTTATATCGATGCTCCTGGCTGCTAGTCACCCTGTGTAAAAGGCCCCTTACTAATAGTCTGAGCATATAAAGTGGTTATCCCTTTAACACAATTTCGATATCCATGGAATTGTCCTGCTTAGGGTTTTATGTGCTGACACCCATCAATAACATAATGTCCTGTCTCTGTCTAGTACTTCATGTCGATGATCACCGCCCTTGCTATCATGGCTTGGATCGGACAGCAGGTCCATAACCTCTTCCTCACATACATTATTGGTAAGTGTTCCTATAAAGGGGAAGGGCCAAGTCCCAGAGGATGGGGCCGAAGTGGATATTCCACTATACAGCATATCATATAGCACTTTCATTATCCCCACTGGGGAAAACAGCTTCCATCATATCAATTTACAATTTTCCTAAAGATTTTCTAACTGGATGGTCACTAGGCAACATTTCTGCATTTATGAAGACAGGATTTCACTTACGGTCTAATGTTATTACATGTATATGATAGGGAAGTAATATCCACGGGTAAAGCTTATGATAGGGAAGTAATATCCACGGGTAAAGCTTATTCACATGGGGTGTATTAACACTGGTTGAATGTCCTTCTAAAATCAATTATATCACTTAAACAAGAAGTCCTCAAATGAAAATAGGAAGAAAGCGCTCCACTTCTGGAAATAGCGCCACCCGTGCTGTGGGCTGTGTGGGGTATTGCAGCTCTGCCTCATTCGAGCATATTGAACTAAGCTGCAATAGCAGACATGCTCCATAGCCAGCAGGCTTTGAGAGAGATACTATAAAGTTCTAGTGTCCACTTCTAGGTAACCAAGGTTACAGCTAATAATGGCCATATATAAGATATATCTTCGTATGATATAATAGAGCTGTATTGTGTTCTCTTTCCAGTGAGCTTTGTCTTGTTACTTCCTGGCCTCAACAAACACGGGATCATCACTAAATTTGTTGGAATGGGAAAGCGCGAAATAAACAAACTGCTGAAGCAAAAGGAGAAGAAGAATGAATAAAGTTCTGCAAGAATCGGAACTCAAACTTCCATGGGAGCATTTTCTTTGTTTTTGGGGGCTACAAGTCACGTCTGACCTTAACGTTCCTGTTACGATCCCCAATAACTGCCAATGCTGTATCTGTGTTGCACTGAAACCTCTCAAGTATGAAGAGTCTTTCTCCCTGAGTGCTGTCCTTGTCTTCTGGGTTTCCTTACCACTTTAAGTGTTTTCCACTCTTGTAAATATTCCATATTTTCGTGTGTCTCGTGTGATATTGTGTTTTTGCTTTCCATACCTTGCAAAGTAAAAATGTGTCTTCCTGTCAATGGATGTAATAAAATGTAGAATAACAAGAAAGCCTGACTTCTATGATGTCTCCCATACACGTGACCCTGCTCCCTTGTTTATAGCGACCTGCTGTGTGATCCTTGCATGGTTGGGAGATGTGCTGATCAGAGAGCGGAGAGGCCCCTAGAAACAATACACCCTGTCATGGAGGATAATAATAATAATCCGCAGAGCTTTTTCTTTTTTTTTTTTTTTTTCATACATACAGTACAGAGGTTACATAATGCACAGTTAAATAATTACAAGAAATAAGAATACAAAGTGTATACGAGACCTGCTCGTTGGAGCTTACAGACTACAACTTGGGTCAACACCAGGCACAAGTGCTTTATTTGTCCATGGTCCAGCCATTGTGCATATTTGTAAAGAACAGGATGAGCCAGTCACACGCCAATATCTGATTGCAAGTAAACATATAAAGTGCAGGAACCTTCAGAGATAAAGAGTGAGGGAAACAGAAGGGGGAACAAGTTTAGGGAATGTTATAGATAGATGAGTCTTCAGGGCACGCTTGAAACTGTGAGTATTGGGCATGAGTCTGATGTCTTTGGGTAGGGCGTTCTAGGGAACTGGTCCAGCACGAGAGAAGTCTTGGAGGCGGGAATTAGAGGTTCTGATTATGGAAGATGTTAGTGTGAGATCATTAGCAGAGCGCAGAGCACTGGAAGGATGGTAGGTGGAGATGTGAGGAGTTTGAAGTGAATTCTGGACTTAATGGGTAACCAGTGCAGTAACTGGCACAGAGGGGAGATGTCAGTGTAACGACTGAAGAGGAAGATGAGCCTAGCTGCTGTGTTCAGGATTGACTGGAGAGGGGAGAAGTTAGAGAAAGGAAGACCGATAAGTAGGGAGTTACATTAGTCTAGACTGGAAGGAATCAGGGCGACAGTCAGTCTGAGCAGTGTCAGTGGTGAGAAATGGGCGGATTCCGGAGATCTTTTTGAGATAAAGATGACACGCTAAAGATGACAGGAGCGTGTAAGTGCTTCGATATATGGAGTGAAGGATAGATCAGAGTCTAGAATAACCCCCAGACATTGAGCCTGATGCACAGGAGTTATGCTAGTACCACAGACAGAGTGAGCTGTCAGGTTTGGGTTGGTTATAGTGAGGGAATATGAGAAGTTTAGTTGTAGAAAGGTTGAGTTTAGGAAATAGAGAGGTCATAGTGTTAGAGAGAAAATAAATGGTCACAATTATTTTGCAGGACGGCAGGGGTGATGTCTCAGGAAGAAGTATATAGCTGGGTGTCATCAGCATAAAGATGGTATTGCAGGCCAAACCTGCTTATGGTCTGTCCGATGGGGGCTGTTTAAAGGGAGAAGGTGAGGGGACCCAGGAATGACCCTTGGGGAACGTCAACAGTAAGAAGTAGGGGAGAGGAAGTAGCGCCAGAGAAGGATACACTGAAGGAGAGGGAGGAAGAAAACCAGGAGAGAGTGGAGCATAGAGAGGAGAAGCTGGTGGTCCACAGTGTCAAACGCTGCTGAGAGATCCAGGAGCATCAGCAAGGAGTATTTGGCGAGAGTAGGGGGAGCTACAGAGTCTAGGGTTGTTTTCAGGGTGTTGCGTGGCCATGTTTGAGCAGGTGAGGGATGAGATTGGGGACAGTGAGGATTGTATGGAGTCTGAGTTGAGTGTTGATACACTACAGATTTCTGTATATGTATGGGGTAGGAGTGTCAGGAGGGGGGCAGATGTTAGTAATTGAGAAAGAAAGGACGTTGTGGTCTGATAGTTAAGATGGATCGTTAGAAACTGAACAATGGCAGAAGATGATCAGATCCAGGGAATTCCCACCCTTGTGTGTACCAGGGCACAGTGCTTGCTGGTGGTACACTCTTGAATGCCTTGCTCTGGATCAAAACTATGGGGGAAATTTATCAAGGACTTTGTGCCTATTTTTAGGTGAATACAGTGGTGCCTTGGATTACGAGCATAATTCGTTCTGGGGCTGCGCTTGTAATCCAAATCCACTCAAAACTAATTTTTTTTATTAAAAAAAACACTGGACTGCAGACAAATGCAGAAAATTTTTTTTTCTTCTGAATAACATGTAGAACAAATGAAACAAACATTTAAAACAGCTGGATATGTCATATAAGTTACTGTACAGTATAGCAATCAGCATGTGGAGTATAATGTACAGTAAGTGCATAAAGCTGAAAAAAACAGCAGCAGTTTGTAGATACAGGATGGAGCTGCAGTATAGAGAAGCAGGGCGACTGTCAGAGGTCTGTGGTCACATGACGTGAGATTGAGAATCACTGAGTTGTGCTGCAGGACAGTGACAAACTTTTCTATACAGCAGTGTAAGGCTGCAATCACGCGGAACACGGGCGTGGTATGCCTGTAACGGACTCTCCCCCGCCCGGGAAGCATCTGTGATAATATGCTGGGAGCGGGGGAACTGTACAGATATGCACCGCGCTGTAACGAATCAGCCTTGCGGCTCTGTCATTACAGCGCGGTGCATATCTGTACAGTTCCCCCGCTCTCAGCATCTAATTACAGATTCTGCCCGGGCGGGGGAGAGTCCGTTACAGGCATTCCACGTTCTTAATCCAAGTTACTTAATCCAAAAACGCTCTTAATCCAAGTTACTCTTAAACCAAGGTACCACTGTAATTGGATTTTTCACCCATTTTTGGTCTAAGTTCTATTTATGAACCAGTATACAATGGGTAAATATTTTGTAGATTTGTTTTTATTTTTAATCTGTCTGTTTTAAGTATTCACCCAAAAATTTGCATAATCAGGGATTCGCGCCCAATTTATCATTTGCAACTTTTTTTAAAAGTCGCAAAAACTGGTGCAGGCTTACATCTGGTCAGTACAAGGTGACTTTTGACTTGGAGGAATTTACTACGACAGTGACTTTTTCATAAATCTTACACAATATTTTGGAACCTGATAAAAACCAACCCACATGAGAATAGTTGCACACGTTATGGTGTGTTTACACGTAACGATTATCGTGCGAATTTGCGCGATAACGATTGAATTTGAACGATAATCGTATGTGTAAACGCAGCGAACGATCAAACGACGAATGAGAAATCTTTCATTTTGATCTTACAACATGATCTCAAATCGTCGTTCGTAAAAAAAATTTGCAGATAGTTCCGTGTAAACAGTCGTTCGCCAATGTAACCAATGTGTGAGATAGGCTTAAGCGATCGCAAAATGAATTTTCTGTACGATATATTGTTCCGTCTAAACGCTGATCGTTATGAAAAAATAAACATTACTCCGAAATTGTTAATCGTACGATCGGGCCAATTATCGTAGCATTAGACTCCTTTAGTAAATGCCCCCCTATCTGATAGTCTGATGTGGATTAGCGTGGGTGTGTGTATATTGTCATATAGGATCAGTGTACATAAGAGGTTTTTCAAGATTAAAAATATAGCTATTGCATAGCTATAAAGCAGCCATTTTTTCCCCATCCCCACCCATATTACTGTAGGATCACACCCTGCAGCATCTGTACTGTATCATGCTTTTGTTTTGTGATGGTCCATTGCAGATGTGTAGTGACATGGCTTCAGATGGCCATAATAAAGCTGTATTTTATTAGTTCATATTCTGGTTGCAGTACCTGGTCCTTCCGCGACTCCTAAGGGTGGGTTCACACTACGGAACCAGAGCGGAGAATTTCCAATGGATTCCGTAGCTCGTACCTGTTCATGGCCGCGCGCCTTTCGGCCGGCTCCATAAACACCATTCTATGGGCGGCCCGATTCCGCTATCCACTGTGGAATCTGCCCGTGCACAGAATGGTGTCTATGGCACGGGCAGAAAGGCACGCGGCCGTGAACGGGTACGAGCTACGGAATCCATTGGAAATTCTCCGCTCGTGTTCCATATTGTGAACCTACCCTAATATTTTTGGAAGTGATGGGACATGAGTGTTGGTAAAAAAAACACAGTCCTGCAGTCAGTCAAGCTGGACTTCCTGGAGGAAGGCCTGGCAGGCATGACCGGAAGCAGCTGCATCCACTTCCCTGTTACTGCATACCAATCAATGTGTTGAGTGCTGTTAATACAATTGCATAGAAGATGGGGGTGGGTGTGCCTATTATCTTGTGCAGGTGAAAATACGCCGACGTGCGATAGCTGAACAATGTTGTGTATCTTCTGGTGACACAGTACAACTATTGCATATGGCATGTGATCATAGTGTTGCCCACATCCTATTGTGTGCCCACCCTTTTAACTTAGAAAGGTAAACTCTCAATACATGTCAAGGATGGAAGTGGAGTGCTTGCATAGCACACAACAGAATAAAGGCTGCAATGTGAGCTCTATTCTTATCATTATTGGTAGAGATGAGCGAACCTCGAGCATGCTCGAGTCCATCCGAACCCGAACTTTCGGCATTTGATTAGCGGTGGCTGCTGAAGTTGGATAAAGCCCTAAGGCTATGTGGAAAACATGGATACAGCCAATGACTATATCCATGATTTCCACATAGCCTTAGGGCTTATTCCAACTTCACCAGCCACCGCTAATCAAATGCCGAATGCTCGGGTTCGGATGGACTCGAGCATGCTCCAGGTTTGGTCCTCTCTACCAGCCACCAAATAACCTCACTGGATTCATCACAGCTGTTCAAAACGTGATCAAAATAGTAAAATGTAACTGAAATATGAGTTTACTCTTGGACTTCAACCATATGCTTTTCTGCTATTGTCAAAATGTGCTACATGGACATATCCACCTCCTTTTTTTTTTTATAATAAAAAACTGAAACAGCAGCAGTATACAGCATTATGGGCAGAGCTGCACTAGAGAGTTTATGTATTCTGAAAAAGCATGGTAGGGAGACCTCTACTGGTCAAATATAGTAACTGCATACATAAGCTATATCACCTAAGGTCCTTCTCAGAAACCTGTTACCCTCCAGCTGCTGCATAACTACAGTTCTTACTCAGGCTTGATGTGAATTGTAGTTTAGCAATGGCTGAGGGGTGGCGTAGTTCCCCATTCCTGACCCAAGGGCTTACTGCATAGTCGCAAATTGTTTCCTTTTTAACTGAATATTGGGTAAATGCTTGCATCCTGATGACTGGAGCTTGAAGCCGTCGGATCACCCCAGGGGAGCAGCAGCTGTAATTGTCAGCCATACTTCAGTACTAATGGCCGTGCTCGGAGAGATCAGAAATGAACAATGCACAACAGAATCCAATTCATACGGTATAGCACCATGAGGTCGAACCTTCCTTCGGCCCTCCAGCTGTTGCTAAACTACAATTCCAATGATACCTGTAAAGACAAAGCCATATCTTTGGTTGTCTAGGCATGATGGGAATTGTAGTTTTGCAACAGCTGGACTGTTGAAGGTTCCCCATCACTTGTATAGGAAAAGATAAAAAAGCACTAGTTAGAAACCCATTGCTCTTATAGGTTTGTGGCTCTCCATCTGCTGTGAGAGGAGTTCATGCTAAATACCACATTGACCACTATGAACACTTATTATTCCAACCCCTATGGCCTTGCACACCCTGGTATAACTGAATAGCTGTGCAGTATTTCTTAGTAGACGTGCTATCACGAATAAAGTGCACGTGTAGTGGATTCCTTCTCCTTATTCTGCTCTACAATTTATGAGAATGAGGCCTAACCTGTCAACTTCATCTTCAGGGGTCCAACTATGCTGGGGCTGTGTCACATGACCAAAATATTAGTGCAACTTGTCTGTGACTTCCTATTGCACTATGGTACAGATGCGATTTGAAAAAAAAAATAAAAATACCGGGAAAAGTCACAGGCAGGTTACAGTAAGGTTGATGCTGGCAAATTGCACGCCACTTACAACCACAAAGCCATGAAAATTGCCTTATGGGTACAAACACACACACCGTATACGCAGCAGATACGCAGCAGATTTGATGGTGCAGATTTGATGCTGTGTCCAGTTATTTAGATCTAATCTGCTGCGTATCTGCTGCATATCCACAGCAGTAAATACGCTGCGTATATGGTGTGTGTGTTTGTACCCTAAGACTACACCGTGCTTTTGGCTGCAGTATTGCATTACAATATCGCATGTAATGACTCAATGCAAACACACTGTGCTATACGACTACATTTTCCGTGTTTTGAAAACTTATTTGTATTTTAAGTAATACTGTCACAGTTGGTGACACAGAATTTGCAGATATTTTAGTCACATGACTCAGATGCAATGTACAGGTGCTCTAGCCCTTACATGGCGGCTCACACGTCGCAGGTGTGTGATGTCACAACCACAACGCTGACGCAACGACATTGCGATCTTCATGCTGCACAACCAAAGATGCTAGGTAACAGAAATTAGAAAAGTAGTAGGCGCTCTAGAAGAAGGTGGGATAGCCTATATGGAATAATAATCTGTGTAAGATAGTGTGTAATGTATGATCATATGTTGGAGAACAATCAAATACGGGATATATATTAAAATAGGTCTAAATTATAATTATAATAGTATAGACCATGTATACAAGAGAGATCTAAATAATACTAAATATTTAATATATCACAAAAAATTCATGGATTGGTAAAACAATGTCTACACAAGCATTTCTATAAAAACAAATTTATCAAGATCAAGTCATAATAAAAAATAAATAAATAAATAAATAAAAATAAAAAACGAAAAATGAAAAGTGAAAAATAAAAGATAAAAAATGAAAAAATAAAATGTGGGAAGTCTGAAAGAATTTAGGACAGATAAAAAATATTGGTTAAAAGGTAAGATATATAAATATATAAATAATATCAATATTATCAATATGAGCCTAGTGGACTTCGGCTGCGCCGGGCCCAGCGCAGTCGGTCAACATAAATGAGTGATCCCGAATCTCTATACCGTATGCTGATAATTATCGGCAAGATAGCATTGTCATAATCTCCACTGTGTAATAATACACAATATTTTTATTATTTTTTATTTTTTTTTATTATGACTTGATCTTGATAAATTTATGTTTTTTATAGAAATGCTTGTGTAGACATTGTTTTACCAATCCATGAATTTTTTGTGATATATTAAATATTTAGTATTATTTAGATCTCTCTTGTATACATGGTCTATACTATTATAATTATAATTTAGACCTATTTTAATATATATCCCGTATTTGATTGTTCTCCAACATATGATCATACATTACACACTATCTTACACAGATTATTATTCCATAGGCTATCCCACCTTCTTCTAGAGCGCCTACTACTTTTCTAATTTCTGTTATCCAATACTCTTCTCCTAGCGCTGAGACAGTAGTGCACTCGAAGTAGGTGTTTCTCCATGTACATTGAGTGAGGTGCAGCGAACCCTTATCACTATACACCAAAGATGCTAGGTAGCCCTAGGCCATCAGTGGCCATAGTGGATATAGCTTGCTGTATAATTTTTATTTCTAGACTGGGGCTCCATACATATATAGAGTATATATATATATATATATATATATATATATATATATATATATATATATATATATATATATATATATATACATGCACCAGTATGTGGTAACTCGGTTGTGCTGTTGGCACTGATGGGGGTTGTAGTTATATTAGAGGACCACAGGACTGGGGGCACCGACATACTGTCTCCCCTCTCTCTGTGTCATTCCTACATCTCACCACAGTTCTCATCCATTTGGATCGCCGAATAGGCCATCATAATCAATCACCGGACACCTGTATAACATTTCCTACAGCGCGATCGGGTCGGCAATAGATTAGTAACGCCTAAATGAGAGCTCTCGCGTCGCTAAAGTCAATCTCGCGAGACTTCAAAATTTCCCATATCTCGCCGCGGGTTCTTCCTCCTCCCTCTTTCCGCCATACTGCAGACCCGGTGAGTAAGTCACTATCCCGGGCCTGACTGAAATCCGTTGTATATCTCGGCCATCCGGCCCCGGACTGATGCTCCGGTGTGGCCGCCGTGTAGTAGAGAAGCGGCGCTCTCAGACGAGCTCGGTATGGAGCCGGGCTTCCTTCTAATGGCGCTGAGCTTGGACGTAGACTCTGGGCTTGTTCTTGTTGCCTCCCGCCTCAGTGCTGAGCCATGGTGGCCGGGGGGACTGTGACGGCTCCCCGGGATCTGCTCCGTGCTGGGAGCGGCCACAAGCTGCAGCCAGGGCGGCCCGGAGCTCCGGGGGGTGTGGGGGGCAGGAGGCGGGCGGTGGGGGGCCTGGTGCCCGCTGTGTGGCCCCTGAGCTGCCCTCCCCCGGCTCTACTGTGTGTATAGAACTGTTCGGTGTATATAGTGTGTTTGTGTGTGTGTGTGTATATAGTGTTTGTGTGTGTGTGTATAGTGTTTGTGTGTGTGTGTATAGTGTTTGTGTGTGTGTGTATAGTGTGTGTGTGTGTGTGTGTGTGTGTATAGTGTGTGTGTGTGTGTGTAGTGTGTAGCTATGGGCGCACTGACAGCATTGTCTCATACTGTCACTACCTTATGGATCCTCTGATCATTGTGATCTGTCTGTCATAGGTCTGATAGGTCTGAGTGGTTCTCAATCAAAGATTAACTTGAAGGGGCTTTCCCATGTAGGCGTGTCATCCTCTATCCACATACTGTTTAATGGGGATCCATCTGTGGGGACCCCTCTGAGCTGTAAACAGGTGGGAATGATCCCCTGTACTGGAGTGGCAGCCCATGTGGCTCCATTCATTCTCTCTGAGGCTTGTTAGGCCCCGTTCACACAGAGCAAGAGGGGCGGAATGCCGTTGCCTCCGTGTTATGACACCATGGGAGGCGCATGCTGCATCTCTCGTCGCTGTAGAATGAACATGTTCATTCTTCAGTGCTGAGAGGCGCTGAGCGATGCAGTGTGCGTGCATCCCATAGTGTCATTATAACATGGAGACAACGGCATTCCACCCCTCTTGCTCTGTGTGAACGGGGCCTTAGCATTGTCAGGACCTGAGCAATACCCAGAAGCATTATGTACAAACTGCTTCATGTAGTCTGGGGAGCGGTCTTTCTGTGGTCCCAGCAGTCAGATGATGTGGATGGGGGATAACATGCTGAGTTACAGGAAATACACTGAATTTAGGGGGTAAGACCCTCATTGCTGTATACTGAGGGCAGACTGTCCAGTAGACACTACGCTGTAATGGGTTGATGCTGGTACTGACGTCTGTTTCCTCTTGTGCTCATTCACACTGTCAGTATGGTGGCTACATCTGTGATGCTAGTGTCATGTGACCTTGTCCCGACTGGTGACACTGCCGCCATCTATATAGACTAAGTAGAGGTCTCTGATGCTGATGTATGGCTGCATAACATGTTGCTGTAGTCTGATTGGTCCCTGTCCTCTCTTCCAGGCACCATGGTGCGCATGAACGTGCTTGCCGATGCCCTTAAAAGCATCAACAATGCAGAGAAACGTGGCAAGCGCCAGGTTCTCATCAGACCGTGCTCCAAGGTGATAGTGCGATTCCTTACGGTGATGATGAAGCATGGTAAGGACCACCGGCTGTTATGTCTCCTGCTTCCCCTGGTCTGTGGAGGGCTGTGACTAACCACTACACTATTCTCTTGCAGGTTACATTGGAGAATTTGAAATCATTGATGATCACAGGGCCGGAAAAATAGTTGTCAATCTCACAGGCAGACTGAACAAGGTGAGGAGTGAAAAGGGTTAACCATGGAGTATGTGGGATCTGTAGGGTTGGTGAGAAGCCTGTGAAGGTAGTGGGCCATGAGCCTCAAGGACACACTGATGTATTCCCCAAGTGTCTGGCTAATTATTTTTAAAACGTAGCTGTTCATGTGCTGGATAATACCATATACATAGTCTGCACGCTGCTTCAGTCAAACTACAATGAATGAGTTTGTAATATCTAAGCCAATAGGTGGCACCATATACCTGGTGGCCGTCTTTGTGCATAAAGGTTTTTTTATTTTTTCCCAGTAAACTGGGAGAGCCCTTGTTTCACAGAATTTCTGTCTGGTCTCCTAAGCTTGTCAGATATCTTACTGATTCTTGTTAGGATTGGCAAGTGGGGAATTTCCCCCTCGGGCTGAGAGGGTCCGGTCCTGTATGTGGTGCTGAAT
Source organism: Dendropsophus ebraccatus (assembly GCF_027789765.1). Classification (NCBI taxonomy): domain Eukaryota; kingdom Metazoa; phylum Chordata; class Amphibia; order Anura; family Hylidae; genus Dendropsophus; species Dendropsophus ebraccatus. The sequence goes on from NC_091462.1 coordinate 84,578,514, forward strand.
GGCAGACCTTATTGCCTGGCCAGGTTAATATTCGTTTCCCATATCACTGCTATATGGTTTGGGGGGGTGAAGAGTTTGTGGATAGTGATTGTTTACATATGAGAATGTCAGGGTACCAGCTCGGGAGACCCTCCTTATTAGCCAGAGCTAAGAGCAGCCCTCACCTTGGCTCAGCTGTTTCCATTCACTAACATTGTAATTTCTTCCATGGGTCCAAGACCGGCATTCAGCTTTTATAGAGGTTTCTTGATGAGAAGTTAATCAAAAAATAATTTAATCTGGTTGTTCACTGTTAAGTATAAGGCGGCATTCACACTTTCTCTAAATACGGACTGGACCTTGGAACTCTGGCATCATTAAATCTCTGCGCTGCCGTACTGACACAGCTGCCTCAGTACAGCTACAGCATCATGAATGATGATGCTGGAAGGTCTGGCCCATAGCGCATAGTCTGTGCATGGACCACATTTACAAAACATACCTAAGGCTTGAGCTCCACAGGGAGAAAAGGAGTCTACTTATTGCATTAGTACGGTGTGATTTTTATAAATCTAGTGTTAAATCACCATGCATGTAAAATGTTGGGTGGCATGATATTATTTTAAAGGGCTAATGCATCCTTCACAAAATATGGCATATCTGAATGGGGCAGTACTTTGTGCTATGACTAACTGTCCTGCCATGTAAGACTGAGCATAGTAAGCATAGAGGATGCAGTGCTTGCACAAGTGCCTTGGCCTCCTCAGTCAGGTGATTGGTAAGGTTGCTGGGAGTTTTCCTTCTTATGATCTTATAGGTGGCCTACACTGGGGATCAGCAATCAGTTTTATAAGGCTGCATTACCCACATTAACTTGTGACCAAGTCGCCTAAAGTTGACAGACGTTGGGCCCCATATAAACGTAATGTCTGCTCCTTGGATGTGGGCAGGCTTGGTTGGTGTGTATTAGCTTTGGCATATAAGGTTGTGCTTACATGATTGGTTGTGTGCAGAAATTACAATTCCACAGTGGATTTTTCCTCCTTTGGTGGGAGGAATCGGTGTGCTGAGGCAGTAGTCCGTCTGTGCAAAAAATGACTTGAGCGTAGGGGTTCATCCTCAGCTCCCTTGGTGTACTGTGGGGCGATATCAGCAGGTCAGATGCTTCTAGTTCCCCTTTACCTCACACAGTGCAGATATGGTCAGTATTTTGATGCCAGAACTTTAAGGTGGATCCTAAACACAGGAGACTATGGGAGGTTCTTACTACTTCGCAAATTTGTTCAACATATTTCAGCTAAAATGAGTAGATGGAACAGTTTCATGTGAGTGGCATTATTTTGCTCCCTTAAAGGGTTTTTTTTTTTTTTCCCCGAGTTATTTTTCTACTTGAGTGCAGTTACCTTGGTCTGCCTAGCACTTGTGTCTAATTGTGATCGATTAAAAATTCAGGCTGTTTTCCGTGTTTCCCGAGTCATCACGTGAGGCAGCGACATCACCTACCCAGCTTGTAGAGGCCTTTAAAAGACCCACCCTGTAAACAGAACATCACACCAATGGCGTTTCGTGTACGGGGCGTGTGTCTGCACACTGTAGAGAGAAGCCCCGTATATGCAACTATATGACCCCATACAGACGGGCTGCACTGAAGGCATTCAGGTGTGGCTGAAAAAAAAAAACGGGCCGACTAGGCCGAGGGACAGCAGCCTCACTATAGGGAGCTGCTGTCATGTAATGCCATCCAGTGGTCCCTGTGTACTGAGAGGTACATTCAGAGCAGCACCGGGGTCCCTGCACATAAGAGCAGTGATAACACGCCCTATGCTATCCTATGATATAGGCAGTTACTGCTCTGGGACCCGGGCGCTGCTCTATGAAGATGTAGAAACAACTTCGGGCAGCAGTGACAGCTGCAGGATGGATGGCCAAATAACAGCAATCACTATTGCTCCTGAAGCTGTCACCGCTGCTCCTACATCCTTACAAAGCAACACCCGGATGCTCGTAGAACGATACTGGCTTTTCCTAAATCTGTATAACAATCTCATGCAGGTGTGACTGTTCAGCAGCTGTTAATCCCAATGTGTATTGGTCTTTGCAGTGTGGCGTCATCAGCCCCAGATTTGATGTGCAGCTGAAGGATCTTGAGAAGTGGCAGAACAACCTCCTGCCTTCACGTCAGTTTGGGTAAGTGGTGGTGAAAAAGGTCTTCCATGTTCTGTGAATCACCGAAGCTGCGGTGGAATGAGAAGAAAGTGTTTAAATCTTCATGGGACAGCTACGTGGCTGTCTCCATACAGTAACATGAAGACTTAAACCCTTTCAGTGCTCCCAAAATCATGATACATAAAGCGGAGAGGTCTGTGATTCCACCCTGCGGCTTTATGGTTTGCAGCTTCTGTAATTCATGGAGTGCATGCCGCCTAAAGGTCTACAAGCATCTGGATATTGTAAAGGACTCTACTGCTGAACACTTTCTCATTTATTTGGGTTTTGAGAACTAATGCAGATGTAAAGTTGCTGTGTTTTTTTTTTTTTGTACTATTTTATGTTTGCATCTGTCTTTGGGGTCTAAGTAGTTGGGGGGAGGGGACCCTTTATGGCAGAGATTCCTTGTCTAGTGCTGTAGCCAATCTTTTGTGCTTTGTAGTATGTTTACAGCAGTTGCATCTCCTTAGGTTGTCTACACCAGTTACCAGTCCTTAAGTAACACCAGGTTATGATTTGAGGATATACTATACAAAGGACGTCCAAAGTGATATCACAGGATAGGTGATCCTCAAAACATAATCTGTTGGGTGTACTTGAGGAATGGAGTTGAACACTGGTCTGCAGAACCGCCCTACTATTTATTGAATAGAAAAAAATGTCCTAAGTGTTCTGATTATGGAAGGCTTTCTGCACATGGCAATATTTGATAGTATTTCTGAGACAAGTCAGGACTTAGTGTTTGTGAGACCGCTGTAACCGTGAAATCTGCAATCTGTTCTCATAAAACGCTTTTTTTCATCAGAGAAATTTATATTTTTTTTGTCGTTGGGAACACCATGTCTTGCACCTCACTGGGTATAGTTCAGTTAATGCTGATTGTGTAAGACTTAGGCTAGGTCTACACTGAGACTTAGTAGTGTTGGGGCGGTTCACATCACTTGACAATATTTGCGGTAGACATCTACATCCTGTCAGTAAGGGAGGTGACCTTGCACTGTGATATACTGTCATTAAGTTTAATAGACTGAACATATGATCAGCTAGTCCACTGCATTTCATACCTCCTAAAACTTATTTTAATGGGACCCAAAAGCTTGGCACATCACACATTGTGTTTAGCTGAGTGCTATTTGATCACACTGTCCCTATGCTATAACTTCCTTTAGGCTGACACTCCTGGTCACCTGATCTCCTTGTTATCCTGGAAGGGCCCGATCCACTAATTGGCCAGTGGTGTCAGGTCGCAGCCACTGACTGGCAGGTCCTGTGAGGTCGGGATGACACAGTAACCTGTAAACTCGGGCATGTTGCTGGTACTTTACAATAGTTACGAGCTTCCCTTTTTGACAGTATGCAGACCTACCCTGAACATTGTCAGATTGTGAACAGGCACAATTTTTTGAAATATGTAAAATAGTTTTTCAGGCTTAGGATGTGATCTTGGTTTACAAATTGACTGTGGATGTTTTACTAAGTGTTTGTTTTTTTGCAGGTATATTGTACTTACCACTTCAGCTGGCATCATGGACCATGAGGAAGCAAGGCGAAAACACACAGGAGGCAAAATCCTGGGATTCTTTTTCTAAATGTACAAAACAGGCAGGAAATAAACTGTTATCAGAAATCCTTGTTTCTTGTGGTTAATACATGAGCTTGCATGAGATGCTGGCATTTGCCCCTTCCTGATGGGTCTGCTCTTTACAGCTTACTGAATGCTATGTTTTAACACATCAGCTCATAGCATTCAGTAGACTGACACTGTTGCTCCTCTTACACTCAAGTTGGAAAAATGAGATTTGTGCAGAAATGTGACGCCTCTGATGGAATCTGTAAAAGTCCAACTCCATTAGACAGAGAACAGCAGCTGGATCCATAAGAGACCACCCCTTCATTACCAGTTTTCTCCATGGATATATCCTCCTACATTCATATAAGTGGTGTATGGATCACATGTAAATTTGTCCAAAAAAAGTATTGATTATATATTAAAGGGATTACCCTGGTACCCCCCCCCTCTGACACCAGTTACCTTCCGTGCTGTGCTGCCACCATTACCCATTGAGATGACCGCTCTGAAGCCTGTCAACTGCCTCCTGCGCATCACCACCTGCTCCCCCTGTGATCAGTGCCCTCTACTCTTAGCTTCATGGGAGATTTCTAGTGATCCCCTGACTAGAAAGCATTGAGCTGCACCGCTGGCTCAGGAGTGTTGTATATAGCCACTGGTGGCACTAGCTAGACCAGACAGGCTACATAATGGCAGGTACTATGGCATCTGTGGTTTGCAGTCAGATCTGTAGTCTAGTCAGTGCAATTATGAACAGAAAATACAGGTGTGTAAGGGGCTGAAGGCTGAAAATTACTTGATGATTCTTTGACACGCTGATGTAACACTTCATGGGATTTAGAAGCATTTTACAAACCAATATGTAAGAAATAATGCAGAAACCTGATGTTTTAGACTATCTCTAGGCAGTGGTGTGGAATCTGCTCAAGTGTTTTATCGATAAGTACACTTGCCCCAAATTTTTCTGTTTCCATCTTGGTTTCATAAGCCTCATACTATATGACAACCAGTAATTGGTACTATCAAAGTGTCACACATCACAGATGTGCATAAGTGTAACCCTTTGAGATCCATGACATTTCTGTTAGGCTAGGTTCACACTGCGTTTTCAGCATCCGTTTAACGCATCCGTTTTTCCAAAAAACGCATGAAAAAACGGATTGCAAAAAACTGATTCATTTGTGTGCATCCGTTTTTCCATTGACTTCCATTATAAAAAAAAAATAGATCCTTTTTTTGGCGGACCAAAACGGACCAAAAAACGTTGCTGACCCTATTTTTCTGGACGTTAAAAAAAAAAAACGGATCCGTTAAACGGATGCTGAAAACGCAGTGTGAACCTAGCCTTAGGGTGACATTAAGGCATTTTCATGCACACGTGTGCCTGGAGTTGCTGCACGTTAGCACATTTTCTTCATCTGCACTAATGATCTGGGCACATAGCCATGCCAAAATGCTTCTCCCACTACTGTTCACACAATCAGCACCACACTGCAGGGTTTTTTTGCAGCAGAAAATGTGAAAAAAAAAGAGCCAGAAGTAGATTTATACCATAACCAAATACAGTAAACCAAGCAAATACCTGTACCGTAGTACCTTGGTTTAAGAGTAACTTGGATTTAAGTGTTTTTGTTTAAGAGCTCAGTTTTTCAAAATTGTGACTGTTTAAGAGCTCTCTGTACTGGTTGGGAGGCGGGGGAGGGCCATGGCCTGCACAGGGTGTACTACAGTGCTGTACTATGACCATGTCTCCCTCACCACCTAAATCGGGGATGGGGAACCTTCGGCCCTCCAGCTGCCTGGAGCTTTAGCTTTGTCTGTCCAGGCATAATGGGAATTGCCGTTTTGCAACAGGCAACAAATTGTCTGCATTTCAGTGATTTCTTATGCGAAGTTTTGCTTTGGTTTAAGAGTGGATTTGGATTACAAGCAGAGTCCTGCAACAAATTATGCTCGTAATCCAAGGCACCACTGTATATAAGAAATCAATATGATCAACACATGTTGACGAACACCATACAATTACTGAAATCCAGTAATTTAAAACAAATAGTATATAACAAGTACTATTGCCACACTTGGACCACCACAGTGTCTAATAACTCCATACCATTATGAAATAAAGCCCAGAGTAGGGCAAATTGAGCATAATCAAGGCCATATAGAGGCAGATACTAATGGTGCACAGGCTCTGCACACTAGGAGGGTATGTGCACACTGAGTAATTTTGACAAACTGTCGCGGAATTCTCAGCTCGCGGACTCATTGTTTGGATGGATGAAAGAATACGCCTGTACATAGAATGGAGTCTGACATGGGTAGAGATGCGCGTGCCCGCCGCAGTCTGCGAACTGAGAATTCCGTGACGTTTCTGTCAAAATTAGTGTGCACGTACCCAAACAGTGCAGTTACATCCAGTGAGCTACAGGGGGTGCCGCCTTATCAAAAGTCGCCCACTTTTTCTTCATCTGGCCATGGAGACTTCTGGCAATGCCTTGTCCCTTCAAGATCTGACCGACAAACATTTTAGCTCTTTTCTCCACCACAATCTCTTCTGTATTTTTCTCCCACTGTAACAATGCCCACTTTGTCTCCCTATGTAGTATTTAGTGCCAGTTTGGACCCTCAAACAGTACTTAGGCCCCATTGATGCCCTCACATAATAAGGCCCCATCTGTTCCCTCATATAATTAGATAAACTCCTTAGTGCCTCTAAATGAAAGAAAGGCCCCTCTGTGCCTCCTTATAGAAGTTAGTCCTTCTATGTTCCCCAATATAGAACTTGGGTCTCTGTCTTCATATAGTAGTAAGACCCCTATGTGTTCCCACCATAGTAGTTAGGCTTCTCTGTGCCACCCTCTCTGCATCTACATAGTAATTAGACCTCCCTTTCCAGGTAGCGCCCCCCTCTATTAGGTAGTATCCCTGGTTTGTAGGAATCCCCCTAAAAATAACCTTCACAGTAGTAGGTTTGCCAGTATGTAGTCTTCCCCAAGTGGTAGTTAGGCCCACCCCTGTAGGCATCACATGTACCTAACTGTATTGCAGCAGACATCCTGCATCTATTGGTTACCATTCAGCCCCCTGTATTAGGGAGAAAACAACATATATGCAAATAGGGCAGTTTTTAGGGTGGCATATGTGATGTCTTTATACCATACTTCCAACATCTATGTAATTTATATAGGAAATATACTTAAAACATCTGTTGCATTAAGGACAGGCACTTTAATTGACAGATATAGGATTTCGATGGCAGTGTCCTGTATTATAGAAGGTTCAACAGGGACCTGGTTATTAGTCCAAAACTACATGATGTGTATAAAATATAGCAACCAGCTGAATACAGGTTAGCTGGTGTATGATTACTCGGTTCCTGGCACCTGCACGGAATGTCCTAATGTATCTTTTTAGCTTCAACCAACTGGCAGTCAGTTTAGAGTGACCATAATGTCTTGAGACATTGGAGATTTTTCCACTGCACAAATGCATATTTTTGTATTTTTTCAGTGTTATTCCTTGTCTGTGTGAGTGTGTGTATTTTATTTTCAGGCTACACCAAGCTTTCTGGATTATCTGTACCTTAGAGACACTTAAAGGGGTTATCCAGTGCTACAAAAACATGGCCACTTTTCCCCCTACTGTTGTCTCCAGTTCAGGTGCAGTTTGCAATTAAGCTCCATTTACTTCAATGGAACTGAGTTTCAAAACCCTGCCCAATCTGGAGACAACAGTAGGCGGAAAGTGGCCATGTTTTTGTAGCGCTGGATAACCCCTTTAAGCCTAGGGGACGCAGTAGGAAGGACTGGAGCAATGAGAAAACATCGAGAAGGTGGACCTAGGATAATGTGATCATTAGGCATAGATTTGTATTGACACCACTAGATGGCAGTGTTGATTAATATTTTTAGTATTTTACATTTTCATTTACAGTTCCATATGGTTATAGCATGGAAGTTTATAACATTCTGTCATATTATGACGTGCATAAACCGGCGGAGAGTTACGTTACTGTAACAAGTAATGCTAGATTGGTCACATGATACAACTTTAGTGCGCAGATATTTACATCCAAATCACTTAACTAAACTTCATTTCAAGCAGGTGGGGATAGAAAGATATACATACAGTTCTAGTTATGGTTATTGAATACAGAATTCACTCTTCTGCAACTCTTCTGCGGCGGTGACGCCGGTGAAGCAGAGCTGAGTTGGCGGTGACTCCGCTGTAGCAGAGCTGAGTTGGCGGTGACGCCGCTGTAGCAGAGCTGAGTTGGCGGTGACGCCGGTGTAGCAGAGCTGAGTTGGCGGGGACGCCGGTGTAGCAGAGCTGAGTTGGCGGGGACGCCGGTGTAGCACAGCTGAGTTGGCGGTGACGCGGGCGATTGCGAGGGGCGGAGCTTGCCGCGGGCGATTGCGGGGGGCGGAGCTTGCTGACGGCGATTGCGGGGGGCGGAGCTTGCCGCGGGGTGGGGGTTGCCGCTGGTGAGTCCGGAGGCTATGCTGCGGGTGAGTGAGGGATGCCACGGGCGATGGGGGGGGCTGTGTGCTGCCGGGAGGCTCTGGACACAGGGTGAGCTCTGGGCTGGGGGTGACCGGGTGGCTGCTGTTAGAGAGGGAGTCAGTGACAGCTGCGCTGATCACTGTCTCCCTCTGTAACAGCAGCCACCGCATCAGTATTCTCAGTCACTTCACTGTGCTGGGACTGAGGACACGTGATGCCGACACAGAGGGTGGGGGCCAGGAGCAGGGAGCGTGTCGGGGTGGACTGAGGTCTGATGATTCTATGCAATCCCTGGGGGTGAATGCAGCTGGATAACAGCAAAACTGTGCAGAATCCATAATAACTTTATATTGGAAAGATGGAAAGCTACGGGTGGGCAGCGTATTAATGCAAAAATAATTTTGGGGGGAATACCCCTTTAATCTTGCTCAGTGGTGGACACTCATATTGATCATCTCTGTTCTAGTTTAGAGAGTGGACTCTTTGTAAGCACCCTCTGTGACATCCATGTGCCTTTAGAGGTCATATGGACATGTAATAAATAGACAAATATAAAGAAATAGAAGGAGGCACTCACCAGCTGTACATTCAGACCTTCCAGTTTATTGAACGCAGGGGTAACCCACCTTATCTCCCCCGCTATCCCTGTGTTTAATAAACTGGAAGGTCTGAATGTACAGCTGGTGAGTGCCTCCTTCTATTTCTTTATATTTGTCTGGACCACATCTGTTATTTGGATAGAGCACCACCTACACCGGACTCAGTTAGCGGTAACGCACCGTCTAATGGAGAGCCAGGCAGTGCCATCACTTTTATTTTTTACTTGTTGGATTGTAGGGGTAGATGTACCCCTGGTATTGCTGTGCTAGGTGTTAGTGCATGTAATAAATAGATGTACCCCTGCTATTGCTGTGCTAGGTGTTAGTGCATGTAATATATAGATGTACCTCTGGTATTGCTGTGCTAGGTGTTAGTGCATGTAATAAATAGATGTACCTCTGGTATTGCTGTGCTAGGTGTTAGTGCATGTAATAAATAGATGTACCCCTGCTATTGCTGTGCTAGGTGTTGGTGCATGTAATAAATAGATGTACCTCTGGTATTGCTGTGCTAGGTGTTAGTGCATGTAATATATAGATGTACCCCTGCTATTGCTGTGCTAGGTGTTAGTGCATGTAATAAATAGATGTACCTCTGGTATTGCTGTGCTAGGTGTTAGTGCATGTAATATATAGATGTACCTCTGGTATTGCTGTGCTAGGTGTAAGTGCATGTAATATATAGATGTACCCCTGCTATTGCTGTGCTAGGTATGAGTGCATGTAATATATAGATGTACCTCTGGTATTGCTGTGCTAGGTATGAGTGCATGTAATATATAGATGTACCTCTGGTATTGCTGTGCTAGGAATGAGTGCATGTAATATATAGATGTACCTCTGGTATTGCTGTGCTAGGTGTTAGTGGATGTAATATATAGATGTACCTCTGGTATTGCTGTGCTAGCTGTTAGTGCATGTAATATATAGATGTACCTCTGGTATTGCTGTGCTAGCTGTTAGTGCATGTAATATATAGATGTACCTCTGGTATTGCTGTGCTAGGTGTTAGTGGATGTAATATATAGATGTACCTCTGGTATTGCTGTGCTAGGTATGAGTCCCTGTAATAAATAGATGTACCTCTGGTATTGCTGTGCTAGATTATGGCAGATTAGGCATTTAGATCAATGTGAAGAGAATCACGGCTTCCAGCATGTCTATTCTGTGAGGTGTAATGGAGGCAGATGGCTAGTCTTGCTCATTTTGCAAACCACAGCATGAATGGAAGACCTAGAGTTGCGTAACTAAAGCAGTCATAAACAGATATGTAGCTTCTTGATGCTTTTCCTTCTTCTAAGACAGGACAAGAAAAAAGGAAAAGGTGTCCAGGTGTCTGTATAATAGGAACGTTACATTGTGTTAGGCCGGGATGATTTCTCCGGATATGAGCATATATTAGTCACAGTAATTGTGCTAACCAGGATCTGACTGGCATTACAATTTATGCAGTTTATCAAGCGTACCTTTTATGATTCTTCGCTATCATGTGAAGTGATGTGTTAAATATGGATGTTTTAAAGCTGGACGCTTTTAGTAAAAGAATCATGTGTAAAAATACCCCCCTAGAGATATCTGCAGATGCTTATACTGTTCTAGAATACTAAACAGGCTACAGATCAGCCGCTATTGGCTTCAGCACAAATACATCCCTAGCAAGTGGCGGCTTAAAGGAATTGTCTATCTTCAAAGGTTTCCATGTAAACTTTAAAATGTCACTGTAACTTTTAAAGTCTAGTTTGCGTGGCTGCTATTCAATGAATAGCGGCCGCACAAAATTGACATGTCAGTTTTTTGTATGGCTTCATGGAATCCCGACTGGAGTGTATACGGCCATTGTTTGATGAAAACTTATGTTGTGTGAACCTGGCCTAAAAAGGTATATGAGAATGGAAAAAAATATATATATATTTTTTAAACCGGTTGAATGGACTGAGGTTTTTAAAGGAGAAGTCCGACAAATTTTTATTAAAGTATTGTATTGCCCCCCCCAAAAGTTACAAATCCCCAATATACACTACTTATGGGAAATACTTAAAAATAGCTTTTTTCCCTGCACTTACTACTGCATCAAGGCTTCACTTCCTGGATAAAATGGTGATGTCACGACCCGACTCCCAGAGCTGTGTGGGCTGTGGCTTCAGTCAATGGTGGTGAGCTGCAATAACAGATACAGCCTAAGGACCAAAGTATTACTGTAATGGGGAAAATAAAATGGGGGTCAATTTATCCTGTTCAGCAAAAAAAATTATAATACTTCTAGAATAGGAACTATAATAAAGGACTAGGATGTCTTTTTGCAATGGAAACTCCGTCCCCAATTTGCAAATTATGGTTAAAAAATTGGCGCTGCTTAATCGTAGCCTACACCATATTATACCAGCCATGGCCCCATCCACCATCCACCATGGAACACAAACTTGCATATAAAACCCCATTTATTTCCCCGGCATCCTCCAAGAATGGTGTCTATCTACACTCGTTTTTCCATGACCATTCAAGGGAAAATACTTCTTTGAGAATTGTTGCCATACGGATATTTAGCAGGAGCCCTTAGAATAATTTTTATTGTGTGAATGGACATCAAATGTTACATATATGAAGGAAATGAGCAATGAAGGGAAGTCTGCCATTCATATATCTATTATTATTTATTCATATAGCACCATGAGGGTAACGGCTGGTAACAAATATATGTCTACAGACAACTGGACAAGGTTTACAAGTAATTCTAGGTAGGATAGAGAGCTCATGGAAAGGAGTAGGCTTCTCCAGTTCTGTCAGCTGGAGCCAGTGTGAATACAGGCCAGGGAAATCTTTGGGCCAGGTTGTTTGCTTGTTGAAGCTATCAATGAGAGGGAGCAGTCCAGAAAAGAGGAGTCTTATATATGAGATTGTAAGGAAGGGGTTTGTGTGGTGGAATCTTTTAATACAAGAAGAATGTAGGAAGGAACAGATTTGGGTAAGGTTTTTAGCTTAGGGTGAGAATTGGGATGTTCTTTGTGTGATGGACACCCAGTGGACTGTGAGATGTGGAGCTCTAGAGGAATAGGAGGAGATCTGGATAAATAGTGTAGTTTAGTTTTTTTTAGAAGGCCAGAAAAGAGCAGGGCAGCCGGGAGCTGGAGATGACGGGGTGGTGTGGATGTGAGGCCTATATGTCAGGGCTGATGTTAAACCTATTTGATGTGCTTCTGCCTTCATATTTGTAATCCTGCTAACCATATATGATAGAAAGCCTGCATCCCTAATATGTTGTGTATGATCGCAGGATGTTCAGGACCACGGCCAGCTCCTTACACAGGCCAAGTGTCTTTAACGCCTAAATCACATGTTATCTCCAACCAGATATGTTTGCCCATAGGCAGCAATCTCTTAGGGTCCTATTACACGGAGCGATTTTTAACGACTTACGATAAACGATCGCAAACAAGATTGTTTATCATTAACCAGAAATGGTTCACCATATTACTTCTTCTGATCCCAGCAAAACAATGAACACTGTGCTATTACACTGAACAATTAGTGAACAAAGGCAAAACTTGAGCGAATGAATGTGGAATTACAGCGAACGATTAGCGAACTATTAACGATAATTTTAGGTTCAGATCTAAATCAACGATCAACGACACACAAACGATTTTTCAATCATTGCCTGCAATTACACAGAACGATTATCGTTTAAATTTGAATAATTTAATGATTTTTCACACGATAATTGTCCCGTGTAATAGGGCCCATACTGGGAGAGTGAGGACTCCAGCACCATGTCTGCCCCTTAACCTTACATATTTCTAGTTTTGAGACTCTACACACATCATATATTGGTTGATGCTGCCTTGTGGTTGGGATAAGTGGAGAAGGAGCCGCTGCTGGCGTTATTCTGTGTTATGGCTCCTGCTTCCATCAACCTTTATGTTAGATTTTAGTGGTCACAGCTGCACCTCTTAGTTTATCATTTTAATGGCCTCATACGGATGTCCCTATTAGAGGTGAGCGGATTTCCCGAAGTTCGGGTTCGTATGAACCAGAACTATCGGCATCTGACTCCCGCTGTCTGCCAGCTCCGTGCAGCGGGTGGATACAGCCTAAGGAGCGCCTAGAAAACTGGGATACAGCCTATGGCTATGGCCGTATCCCAGTTTTCCAGGCGGTCCTCTAGCTGTATCCACCCGCTGCACGGAGCTTGCAGACAGCGGGAATCAGAAGCTGAGAGTTCAGGTTCATACGAACCCGAACTTCGGGAAATCCGCTCACCTCTAGTTTCTATATAAATGGCTTCCTAGACAGATGTATATTAGATATAATGAAGCGAGAAATGCTGGATCTTTTTCTCTCTCTCTTTAGGGGTGGACTTTTTCTGATGTGATGCCAGAGCTGTGCCGCATGCTCTGAAACAGCCAACATCTTCTACATATATTAAGCACCCTTGCCAAGCTCCTGGCACCATTTCCTATTTAAAGGGTTACTCCAGCAAAAAAAAATCTTTCAAATAAACTGGTGTCATAAAGTGCCAGAGATTTGTAATTTATTTCTATTAAAAAAATCTCTAGTCATCCAGTACTTATCAGCTGCTGTATGTCTTGCAGAAAGAGGTGTGTTCTCTCCAGTCTGACAGAGTGCTCTCTGCTGCCACCTCTGTCCATGTCAGGAACTGTCCAGAGCAGTAGCAAATCCCCATAGAAAACCTCTCCTGCTTTCCAGACTGGAAAAAATAGACCACTTGCTGCAGGACATACAGCAGCTGATAAGTAAAGGAAGACAAGATTTTTTTTTTAAACAAGTAAATTACAAATCTCTTGCACCGGTTGATTTGAGAGGAAAAAAAATTGCTGGAGTGCCCCTTTAAAGGGTTATTTTGAACTAACCTCTTGCCTGAGCAGTAGGGTTCTTCAGTAATGAGAAAATGTATATATCATTAGAGTTCCCAAGGTTCCTGACCAGTCTCTTTGTTACCACCTGCCCTGACCTACTGCATGTTACTTGTGCTGGCAGTTTCCGCCTTCCCTTACCTTCTGGCTGTTACCCATGACAACTGAGCTGAGTCTGTCCTGACCTCGGACTTTACAACCACATCTTTTGCCTACTCCTATGACACAGCCCCTATACACATTAGCCATAAATGGGGGTTCCCTACAACCAGAACCCTACACACGGATTAAAAGATAAAAACCAATGGGCCCTTTAAACACCCACCCCAAATGTATGCTAAATCTGATTCTCCATCATCACAAGGTATCCCTCATGTCACACTTGTCGCTCCCCTTCTCCTCTCTGGGAATTGATACTGCTGCAGCTGCATCCCCCCTCCTTCTGCTTACTATTTAATGTGATACATTATGTTAGAAATGTTTTGGTGAAAAATAATTGTGCATCTATTAGATCCTCATGTCACTTTTTTTCCCGCCAAGCTTTTAGCAAAAAAAGAAAAAAAAAGCTGAAGCACTGTGCCAGAGTTCTGTGTTCCTAATGATATATTTTGAGCAAGGACCGAAGATTTTTTTGCAGCATGAAAAAAAGTGGACAAGAGAAAACATTATTGCGCAAATTATATACACCGCCCCCGCTGTCTGTATATTATAGTGGAGATATATTTTTCATCTAATTACTAAGGATAATTTTCTGAGAGGAAGATGGGGATAGTAGTTATTTGGAGCCCATACATACTCTTCTATGTACCAGCCCCGATCCCTTGCATGGGCACCTCCCTTTGGAGAGTTATAGTCCTAATAGAACTCTGAATTCCCGATATTTGTTCTCTCTCATATAGACCAGCTCTGCAATAGATGACTCTGGCTCTACTCTTAATATTAGGATTCAGCATGCAGCAGAACATTACACATGCAGCAAGCACATCCTCCTTGAAAGTAATGAATGTGGCAGCCAAAGACAAAATAGATGACTTTTCATTTTCTTTTTTTATTTCTGAGTTGTGCTTAATATTCATAATCTTAATTTTTGCTATGCAAAATGACTCAACGTGTCAGCGAGAACAACGTGTTTAAATTAAATACCGGGATGAGTGGCATTTATTGGTTTGTGCTTGACAGATTTGGTTCGCCTTAGTGAATCGCGGTGCAAAAGTTTGACAAGTGATGCGGCGGTGACTCCGGAATAATGTTTACAAATAATGATTTTATTGTTAATGGAGAAGGAGCCATGTGGTCTCCTCTGAAGAGCGGATTAATATTCATTAGCTAACATAGAGGAAGATCAGGAAAGTTTTTGTCTTGTAACTTTTGGAATAAAATTAGACTGCAGTTTACCATATTTTATCATTATTTACTGGGATCCCAGACACTTTAATGCTGAAAATATTTCTAGTATTGTTTTTTTTTTTTTTTTTTTTTTTTTTTTGCTGATAGAAATTTTATAAACTTTGAAACTGCTAAAATGAATTTTGAAATGACTGTAAAAAAAAAGATCAGTGCAACTTGTCTGTGCTCCCAATATACAGCTCTGGAAAAAAAACGGCAGCCATTCCTGTTTTTCTTGAATTTCATCAAAGGCACACCTAACTCTTCTATTGTGGTCCTTTAAGGTGATCTAGCCCCTATTAGGTGAGCTAGCCCCTATCACACAGGCCGATTCAGAGGAGCAAGCGAGCCCCGACCTGTCAGGTCAGCGCTTACTTGGTCCTCGTTCCCTGCACGGGGAGCTGTGTGTGTGTGTGTGTGTGTGTGTGTGTGTGTGGGGGGCTGCATGGGCGATCGTCAGATCGTCTGGGCAGCCATAGGAGATAGCAGTGGTCCTATTAAACGGAGTGACAGCAGCAGGTCGTTAATAGGCTGATCATTTGTGTTTCAGCCTGTTGAAAGACAACAATCAGCCAACATTGTGCATCGTGCCAAATACGGCCGATAATCGCGTTGTGTAATAGGGCCTTAAGTCTTTGCTGCCATCTTGGCTCACAGAGCGCAGGGGGGAGGAAACACGCACTAGCGCTGTATATGTAAGAGTATGCAGCTTGGTTTAAGGAGAAGATCCTATACTTCTCAAAAATGATATACAAAGAATTTATGTATACACCCAGCACAATATAAGTACTGATGAATAGCACATATGTATAAGAGCGGTGTATGATAATAAAGCAGAGCAGTTTACCAAACATGTTACTGAGCACTAATCCTGAAGAACATGATATATATTCCTGTTATTGAGAACAATTGTTAATAAATCTTTGTATGAAATAAATCACATATAAAACTTGTCAATGTAGGGAAAGGATGGGGAACCTCCGGCCCTCCATTTGTTGCAAAACTACAATTCCCCTCATGCCTGGACAGCCAAAGCAAAGCTTTGGCTGTCCAGGCATGATGGGAATTGTAGTTTTGCAACAGCTGGAGGGCCGGAGGTTCCCCATCCCCAATCTACGGTAACAAAACACATCAGCTCCACCAATGCTTTTTCGTGTATTCCCACACAATACTTTAGTAATCCATATATTGAAAATGACATAAAAGGGAACCCTGTCTCCTCAGCCGGCAGATACTCATACCAGGTTCTCTTCTCTAAAGTTTCTCCTGGGCTGCCATCAAGCTGAAATGGCTTTTTATCTAGAGCGATGTAGCCTATTGTTCATGAGCTTTGCTGCCATTGATTTTCATTTTGCTAGGTTCATTCTCATTCCCGGTTGTTTTTATTTTCTTTGATTTTTCTGGGTTATTTTTCTCCATCAATTTATGTCCTACACCTCCCTAGGCAGTCAGTAGAACAGTGGAGAGGTTATTTATGGTGTTGTGTAGAGTAATTCAGTCTGGGTGCTTCTCAATGTACATACCACAATATATTTCTGCTTTGGCGTCTCAGAAACTTTTCATGTTGTATTTCAAAAAGTGGTAAAAAGATGATCTGAAAAAAAAAATCGATAGGCATTGGACATATCCTGCTCTTATGTTCTCTCTAATCTAAAGATGGAACTAGTTCTACCTGTCAAGGAAAAGAGTACATTTAAAATAGTAATTTTACATGAAACCTGCATTTGAACGATGTAAATAGAAGTCCACTCTGATGTGCTCATAGGTAGTAAATATTAAAGCGACTCTGTACCCACAATCTGACCCCTCCCCTAAACCGCTTGTACCGTTTTAATCCAAGATCTGTCTAGGGGTCCGTACAGCAATAATGCAGTTATTGTCCTAAAAAAACGACTTTTAAACTTGCAGTGTCAAATTGGCATGGCTTAGAGGGTCTGTTCCCTAGGCCTGCGACACCCCTCCTCCCCGCCCTCTTCACCATTAGGAATGCCCCTGAGCAGGATTTCTCCTATTCATCACCTGTCTGAACACTGCACATGTGCTGGATCATTAAGGTCATGATTAGGAGGAATCCATCCTTGGGCCTTCCTGATTATAAGGAGGACGGGAAGTAGGGATGGAGAAGTGTCTCAGGCCTAGGGCACAGACATTCTAGGTGCATTTGACACAGGGCTGCAACTTTAAAAGTTGTCTTTTAGGACAATAACTGCATCACCTGCCGAACGGACCCCAGGACAGGTCTTGGATTAAAAGCAGCTATCCGAAGGTACAAGTGGTTTGGGGGGTCAGATTGTGGGTACAGAGTCGCTTTAAATGCACTGCAATACACTTCACCCACTCAACCAGTGCTATAATCTATCATGTCTGCCTAATGCCAATGAGAAATTATACATAATTATTGAAACTCAAAACAATACAGGTAATGATGACCTCCCCATCGAGTACTTCTTCTTACCTTATCTCATATCTTCTCACACCTGCTCTCTCCTTTCAATGCACACCACCACCCCTGTACTCATGTTGTATGTGTTATTACAATTCAGATCCATTCACTTTAGTGGAACTGAGCTGCAATTTCACAACCAAACTGAGGACACAAGAGGTGCTATTTCTAAAAGAAACCCCTTTAATCATGTCTTCTTCCAATCCTAGCTCAGTTATACCTATTTAAGCAAGCTTCACCCACTCCCTAGTGCGTGATTGTTATTATGGTTATATAGTGTCCATAGAACAGCTTTGCTATTTCTGATATCTACAGTATGTCTTCCATCTCTGCCTGATTGCTGCTGTACTGTACCAACTCCTGCCACCAACCTGGATTCTTGACCCACAACCTGTGCCACCTACCTCAACCTCCTTGCCTGTTCATGATACCACCTCTTCCTGATCCCATTGTACTGTACCAATTCCAGTGCTTGACTCAGATGGCTAATTTCACTTTCCAACAGGAAGGTAATGCATATGGACTCATTAGTTGTTTTTACCAGCCACCATTTTATAGGGCCAGAGTCAGACTATATAGAGCTGGAATGGTGGGGTCACTCTTCCAGGGCCGGACTGGGAATAAAATTCAGCCCTGGCATTGGAGAGCATAAAAGCCCACTTGCTATCTGGTTTATGTTAAACATATTTTCAAATCAGTGTCTGACTGACCCACCTAAGGAGCGGAGGATCCTCTGGTGGGTCCTCAGCTTTAGAACCTGCACTAACACTGACCGACATGTCGTTTCTCACTGGTTCTTCATTGGTGGGCCCCCAGGATCATTTTCTCCGGTGGGCCCCAGATTCCCTATCCCAACACTGTTTCAAATTATGTTAAAAAGGGTTTTCAAATTTTACCTTACTTGTACTCTATCCACAGGATCTCTAGATCGGTACCCTGGTCCTTTTTTTATAAATGAAACCGTGAGTTGATGCGTGACCTGCAGCTCTATTCATTCTCTGTGGAGCGGTTGGAAAGAGTTGACTGCAGTGCTTGACTCTCTCTGGCAGTTCCATAGAGGATGAATGGAGCTGCAAGTCACCAGCCGACCTGCAGCTCCATTCATAACAAAGGAGTCGGGGAACCGATCTAGAGATCCTGTGAATAGAGGATGAGAAAGTTTAAATGGGATAACTCCTTAAGTGTGCGTTCACACCTACAGGATCCGCAGCAGATCCGCAGCAGATTTAATGGTGCAGATTTGATGCTGTGTTCAGTTATTCAAATGAAATCTGCTGCGGATCCGCAGCAGAAAATACGCTGCGGATCCGGTAAGTGTGAACGTACCCTTAGGGTGTGTTCACACTTAGTGATTTTTCAGCGCATTTCAGGCTGTGAGTTTGCGTCTGCCAATCAGAGACTGGGATGGGACAGAGCACTGATTGGCTAAGCCTCGAGCATGAGTGAGCCGGAGGGAATGCAGGTCAGTAAGCATTGGCTGTTTATTATTGTAGGCAGCTAAATAGTGTTACTACATTCTTGTAGCGGAATGAAGGGCCATAGACTATAATGGTATTAAGTATTGCAGTGAATTTCACTGCTAAACTCTTTACGTGAGCACCCCCTTAAAGGTTACCTATCATTTGTATAAACTTCTAATATGTCATAGCAAGATGTCAGACGTTTGTATCGGTCTGGTTCCGTGTACTGAAACTCCCGACGGTTGGCCCGACAATCTGTCTCACTGCTAAAGTAGCAGTCAACTGAATTATAATGGAACCCTTACGGTAATCACTGTACCTGAAGTTCCATAGGGCTCCCTTTTAATTCCATCGACTGCTACTTTAGCAGTAAGAAAGAGAGGAGTATATATGGTAAGCACTTGCACCTGTGGGTTGCTGTTGCAGTTTTTTTGTCTGTACTTAAGCCACATGCAGCATGCAACACGCCCCTTGAGAAAGACGTGTTGCCGAAACGCGCGTCGGGGCGCATCGCATGGGTACAGTGTGAACCAGTAACTTAGGTAATGTTTCAGCAGCGGGCTCTTTATGGTATTACTCCATGGTTATTTGACATATGTCGTTCATTACAGTGAGCTCCCACTGAACATATAAATCATTTATCTTATTGTGCTAGGCACTCCATTTTTTGTTTACAATTCTTGTATTTTTGCACGTTTTGTTATATGCCGGCACTTTAGTACATGCACTTTACCCATGTGTTTTTTGCAATCATCTGTTCTGATTCATTTTGTGATTTTATTGCATTTTGTATCTATTTTTGCTTGTGATCAATAAAATTTCTTTGAGATTATATGATATCTGGGCACAGTATTTCTTTGTAGGTGTATAAAGATAAATGCAACATGAGCATGCTCGAGAGCAATTGCTTGCAATTTGAATAATGGTGGCTGACGAAGTTTAATGCAGCCCTAGGGAGTCCTGGAAAACATGGATACAATCTATGGCCTACTCTACCGATCAGAGACCGATGGAACTATCCTGTGGAAGGCTCTTCAGTCCATAGACTTATAAATAGTAAATAAACACCCACAATATATCATACCTAGAGCATGCTGCATTGTGAGAAAACAGCATGGACCCAGCAAATCTATTACACAATGTGATAGCATATCAATGGGAAATATATGTGCTGTTATACCGGGCAAGATACAGCGCCCTTCCTACCCTGATGTTACTAGGCTGCTACTGATTTTTTTTTTTTACCTGGCTGGTAATGGAAAAGAGGGGGGACCCCTCACGGTGACGTACCTCGCTCACACACAAGTTACACCCACAATAATCACACCACTCATTGTCACAGCTAAAGTGTCCCTGGAAAATAATTAAAATCTTGGTAACTTTATAACATATGGTTTATATATGCGGTATGATGTATAGTATAGAGATCCCTGTGTTATATTGTTATATTATGTATGGGATGTGTAATAATTTATTGTGTGCTGCTTCTTAGTTGGAGATGCTGCACAGTACATTTTGTGTTTGTTAAAAACAGCTGGTTGGTAATAAAGCTGCTTCAGTTAAAGAAAAAAAAGTCATTATGCAATCCCAGAACTGGCTGGTGAGGCTGGCGACCAACTGCCATGGTCATTGGAGCTGTAAACAAGTCTTGTGGCGGCTGGTGGTTTCTGAGGGGCAACTTTCTGCCCATTTTTCCTGTCACAGACGCCTGATAGATGGCACAGCTCCCCGGTGCATCCCAGAGAGTCTACTGGTAAGTATTACTGGTACATACAGGACAGCGGGGAGGGACACTGATCATTGGGGGAGACTGGTCATGTTAGGGAGCCATGTAACTAGCTGATGTGTATAAGACTGATCTGTACAGGACACAGATGACATTAGTAATGGCGGCCATGGACATATGGGAGAAAAAATTGTCATCTCCAAGAAACAGCAGTCAGTAACCTGTAGTGTTATATGGCCGCCATTCAGATCATACACAGCTCTCTAATCCGACCCATAGAGTAATATGGGGTTGTCTGCTGCCTCCTCAATGACAGACTGTGCTGCTCTATACACTGGATATTAAAAAGTATAGGGGGAGATTTATCTAGCAGTCTTCAACTAGCAGTGGCCCTTGTTGCCCACAGCAACCACTCACAGCTCAGATTTCAAGTTTTCATGGGCAGGTAAGGGTGCCGGGAGGATCCGCCTTAGGGGGTGGGGTGGGCATGGGCTAGGAAGGGTGACGGGAGGATCCGCCTTAGGGGTCTGGGGTGGACATGAGCTGGGAAGGGTTCTGGGAGGCTCCGCGTTAAGGGGCTGGGCGCCATGAGGATCCGCATTTGGGGGCTGGGGCGGGCCTGGCTTGGAAAGGGCACTGGGATCGTCCCCGTCAGAGGGATGGGAAGGATGCTCCTGGGTTGGGAAGGGAGTTGGCGTCCACATTACAGAAAAAGACAGGTAAATTAAGGGTTGGGATGGGTAATCAGGTTAGGGTGGAGGGGCTCCCTCATGGTGCCTTCACCTTGACGTGGCGAGGGAGCTTGCGTGCCTTGGTGATCCAATGAGCTAAGCTGGTGGGAGTAATACTCCTGGCGGGGTCACCCGTGCCAGACAGGTCAAAGGGGAGAGGCCAGACTAAGCAAGGCACCCGGAAGAAAGGGCTGGTATCCAAGAAATTTAAAGGGAATCTGTCAGGTGCCTACAGGAGGAGCTTCATACAGGTGTGGCACTTCAGCTTCCAAGGAAAATACTACAAGTAGATAGCTGTGGCACTTCAGCTTCTGAGGCAAAATACAGTTTTATAACTTGGCCATCAGCAAGACAAAAGCATCACTATTTTAATCCCTACCACCTACCTGCCTGTGTCTGCAGCACTATACCTGGTACGGACCTTACAGATTCCCAGCAGGGACACAACACAACACACACATTGCTATTCTTATCTGCTTTTGTTGTTGTTGACTGATGAACCTTGTAATAGGCAAGCAGGAGATGGCAGGACCCCTGCACCTAAGATTCCTGTCCACCACTATGCTTTGTCTGCATTCCTGCTAGGCCTCACCCCTTTGTAAGCCCCCTCCTCACCCCTTTGCATTAAGCTTTTGGGTATTGAAGTAAATTGCTCTTCTGACTGTCACCCCTGCCTTGACCAGTACTAAGAAGAGATCTTCTTTTCCTCCAAGGTTTCCTCCAAGACCTTCAGCAACCATGAGGAGGTTGTGCCTGCTGGGAACTAGTAGATGAAGGTTATGGGGCTGGCTGGATACAGAACTCCAATCTGATGACTGGATCCTCTCCTGCACAGTGCTGTCTGAACCAAACAGTTTCTATAACCAATGTCTTACTATGTTGTGAAGTGCAGGGAGAGCAATGTACTGGCGAAAACCAGCCACTAAGCTGCTCATGGACTGGCCGACTTATCACACTGGCCCATCTGGCCTTTTCCTGACTTGCCAGATGGGCAGTACGGCTCTGCACCCTTCTAAGGGTCAGTGCTCTGCTTGGAGGGACAGATTGAGCGATATAGAGGGACAGGTTAGGGAGCAGCAGCCACATTCCTCTATGGTATATGTTTTTACGCCTACAGTCGTACTCTGTTTAAAACTTTGCGGGTGTTTTCCATTAGGATTATGCGGGGAGTAGAATACTGTGAGCGACCAATCACATCCATAAATAAGACATTTGACAAGTCCTGCCACCCTGATGACTGCTGCCTATATCCCTGATGGTCATAACTGCACCCAATAGGTAAGGAGTGTAGTTGCTAAAATGGCTTTTTTGCTTTAGAAAGAGAAATTCTTGGTGCAGGAAGAAGCCCTACAATCAGGCTGTCAGGGAAAGAAGACTGTCAGGGGGAAGGCACAGCGATCACCAGTTCTTCCCAGATATTTAATATAGTTTTGAAGATTTTTATTATTCACCCATGCTCACAGAAGACAGGCTCTATAGAAAGTCTCAGCATCCAGATCCGCCCATGTGAAAACATTTGACATGTCTCTATGACTTGGCAAAAGATTTCTAAAATGACAGTAATACTTTAAAAGTTTCTGGAATAAAGACTACATTATATTGGCCCATGGCCGTTTCTGCCATGAGGTGAAATGAGTTTATTGCTCAGATTTATACTGTCTGTTACACACCACTGACTTCATCGATCCCATGACGTGCAGATGATAGGACTGCACACACTCCGCAGGTATTGTTATATGCTTCAGACATCACTACTCTGCAAGTGATCACTACCCGTTTATAGGGAGCAGAAGATATAATGGTAGTATGACCATGAATAAGACCACCATGAATAGTCACAGTGCATTGCCTCTTGTATATGTCAGGGGCTTTTATTCTTGGAGAAACAATTAAGATTGTTGAATTGTTTACACTCTGGCAGCAGACAACCTAGAATCGGCCCTGCATGGGCCAAGCAGGCTGGATCGTTTTTTTCATCTATCATGAATATATTGGAATAGTTAAAATGGGACATGGGAGGCGGGGGGGGGGGGGGGGGGGGGGGGGTTCAGATCATTTACATTTGGCTTTAAATCATTTTCCAAAGTGACTTGTTACAATAAAGATTTTGCTTAATGATGCAATGGAACAGATTTGTACTTTTCTCTCAGCAATTATTTATACCAACTACTTGCAGCAACATTCACTTTACACTGTATAACAATGCTGTAACCAATGCTGATTATTACAATGAACATAACATTTATAATACATTCACTTTCCATTTTCTATTAATATTTACCAGGAAAAACACTAATATGACTTTCGGCTCTGGTTACATTCTATTTCTGAGAAGGTAAATAGACATACAAAGAGGAATAAAATCAGTGTGACAAAGGGCAGAACTTACGTCATGTCACAGACTAGTTTCATAGATCATTTAAAAAACAAAAGTATATTTAATAAAAATATACATTGTTGAATAAAAGCACTGGGGGATAATCACTATATGGGGCCACAGGAGGTATTATTACTATATGGGGATGGGGACATTATTACTGTAATTGGGCACAATGGGGCATTATTGTGGGGGACAATGGGGGACATTATTACTATATCGGGCCCAGCAGGAGGCATTATTACTATATGGGGCACAGAGGGGCATTATTCCTATATGGAGGCACAGGGTTAACCCTTACATGTGCATATATTAACTGTACTTATTTCAGTTTATTCACTTACTTATAATCATTAATGTATCATTGACTAGTGAGGTGATTGCTTAGCAAATTACATCTTGTTGAGCTATGATTTCTTTAATGTTTAATTTTGTCTTTCATATTTATGTCCATGGGATTGTTATTACTATTTTTATGTTGATATTGTAGTGATATATGGCATTTCCATTATACACTACTATACATACTATACTTTAGGGATTTATACAATAAAGGAATTGCCGTGTATGATGCGTCTGCCGTCTGTCTGTGATTAAACCAATGAATTTTTTCTGTGTATGTCACTATGATTTTTTTGCATCCGACATCTGGTGGTTGTTTGATGTATTGCAGTGATACATCCATGCTATTTAATGTTCACCATCTGTGGGATGTTCACTAAGACATGTGCATGTGCATTGGGACTGCAGCATATTGCTCACAATTTCTGGTGGTATTGTGGTTGTGGCAAGTGTCTCCGGGAGGTTGGCCTTTATACTGGCTATCAACCTTTTTGGCTGCCTGAGCTAAAACCACAGTGATCTGCTTGTACTCCCCAACACCCCCCCCCCAATTGAGGAGCCTTATCAGGCCTTCTGTGGCAGGCAAGCCCAGCCAACCCCTTTGATAGTGGGAACCTTGGCTGCAGGAGAATGTCTTCCATGCTTAATCAAATGTCCCTATAAGAAATAAAGAGACTCATAAAACTTGTGAATGTTTAAAGATGAGTGGGTGTCTCATGCGTGAACAATTATTTTAGATTTTTGGTTCAGAGTAAATTTAAAGGTGACATCTGCTTTCGACATAACCAGGTTGTTAGAGGGACTCCCCTTAGAAAAGCTGATCACACACGCTGATAGGAATTCTAGCCAATAGCAGCAAGTGTTCAAATGACCCTGCAGCGCCACCGCTGGGGAAATGAAGTATTGAGTTTTTTTTTTTTTTTTCCTATAAATCAGTTGGCTGTTCTGTATGTGTAATGTGCAGACATTTTGTTTCCTCCAGAGTTTAAAATCCTCTTTGTAACTGCTTTCTACTTCAGCTAATAGATCATCTCTAGATCCCTTTTTATCATGTAGATCCCTATTTGGGTACTTGAAAACCAAAACCAGACAACCCTTTAAAGCTTTGACTATCAAGTCATGAAGACATTTATAGACCAAACTGTGGGAAAGATAGAAAGGTTTACTGAAAATACTTCTAAAATAAGATTTTGCTTCACTGTTTTTTTTCCCCTTAAAGTGGTTGTCCCACCTGCCCATAATTCAGATCACCATTGCTGCATCACTTTCTGGTTTGCGGTGGTGGTGGGGTGTCGGTGCCGAATCAGCTCAGCTTTGCTGTGTCTCCCAGTGAGGTTACTCATGTTTTCAGGGACAATCCAAGCCCTCTGTTTGACCTCAGTGGGAAACTGCGTAGGGGAGTAAAATCATAATTACCGCTCCACACGGTCCCGTCCACCCAACTGGAATCTTAGCCTGGCCACTGCTTTCATAGCTCTAGAACAGTGGTCGGGAACTTAGCTGTGAGCTATAAATACTACAGGGACACAATGAGGCCAAACTAAAAATAAAACAACTTTACTAATACAGTGCATTTGCAAAATTGCTTCCTTTTGCAAAAGTTTAGGTGATGGGTATACCCCTTTAAGCACCACCCAAAGCAGTGACATACTTACATTGTGTGCCGGTTAATAGACCAATATGCCTGCTTCTGTCTCTACTTTTTACTTGAAGAGCCCTCAATATACTTGACATGACATTTTATTTTTCCGAAACACAAAGGGAAAAAAAGTGAACGTTGGAAGTGAATTTGGCTGCCGACTGTTCCTAATATAACTTCCCTCGAAATGCTATTCATATGCAAAACTTTCTGTCAGAATCACAGCTTTTTTCCTGGTGTGTGAAACAATTTTCTGTCAGAACACAGCTCGATACAAAGGTCACCCCATCAAAACTGTTTTCCCTCAGTAGCGAGCATAATACTGGAAAAGTCATTTCACAATGTAAGCTCTTATTGTATTTGTGTTTTTCCTGCCATCCGACAGCTTGTGATTGCATTTTTTTTCCTCTAATGAGCAGAGTTCGAGCTATTTTCTCTTCGCTGGTTGTGGATATGGAGCTTTGGGGCGAGCTGGTGACAAGTCATTTTCTCCTATAGATCCTCTTGTAATAGACTTGAAATCACTATTGTGTTTTTCATCCTGGATGTTATTCTTCATCATATTTGTGTACATGTTATTGTCCGCCAGTTGAGTTAGATACTACTGCAAATTCAAGGTCTACTCAAGCATTCATTGTACTTCATGATTATTTGCCGCCATCCTTTCTTCATCTCACTATATTAAGGAGGCTGAAAGAGATAGAGATTCGGGATTTAATATGGAGTGCCAGTGGCATTATAATTCTGGTGGTATTCCTCGGCTTTCTCTGTGCTACTCCCAGTGTTTGAAGCTACTCCTACGGAGGGGGAACTACCTCTGCTGAGATAAGCGTAGCGTTTATCGGATCACAAGCATTAATACAGCTTCTCCTGCCCACTGAAATAAATTGGTACTAGCAGCGCTATCATTTCTTTATGGGATATATGTTGTGATTATTACAGCTACCTGGAATTGTTATTAAGGGAAGTATAGGGATATACACGCACAAGTATGGGAAGAGTACGTAGAATATCATTATACAGGTGTGCAGCTGTGATAAGAAATGTAGAGTGTGTTGTCAACTACATTACCAATTGGGAAGGCTTCTAGAACATTTAGAAATATTATGTGATATACAGCTAGCGAGTTGGTTAGGCTAGGACCAGAACTTTGTTAATACTATGAGGAATTTCTTCTCTTTTCTGTAGTGTGCACATACTCTTTGAGGCTGCGTACACACTACGTATATTTCAGTCAGTATATGTATATTTCAGTCAGTATTACAACCAAAACCAGGAGTGGATTAAAAACACAGAAAGGATCTGTTCACACAATGTTGAAATTAAGTGGATGGCCGACCGTTTAACGGCAAATATTTGCTGTTATTTTAGAACAACGGCTGTTATATTGAAATAATGGCCGTTATTTACTGTTATATGGCGGCCATCCACTCAATTTCATCATTGTATGATCAGATCCTTTCTGTGTTTTTAATCCACTCCTGGTTTTGGTTGCAATACTGACTGAAATATACGTAGTGTGAACATAGTAAGAGTACGTTCACACGTATCGGATCCGCAGTGGATTTTCTGCTGCGGATCTGCAGTGAATCCGCAGCAGATTTCATCTAAATAACTGAACACAGCATCAAATCTGCAACATCAAATCTGCTGCAGATCTGCTGTGGATCCTGTATGTGTGAACGTACCATTAGGGTATAAACCCACACACCGTATATGCAGCGTATTTACTGCTGCGATACGCAGCAAATACGCAGCAGATTAGATCTAAATAACTGAACACAGCATCAAATCTGCACCATCAAATAAATAAATAATTAAAAAAAAACGCATAGGGTCCCCCCTATTTTTATAACCAGCCGGGTTAAAAACCAAACGACAGCAGCCTGGTAACACCAGGGTGGGAAGAGCCATTGGTTTAGGCCCTCCCCAGCCTAAATCTTACCAGCCTGCTGCCGCCCGGTCCAGGAGCGCCAATTTTGACGCTCCGGGACCACTGGCACCCGGCTCTTCCCAGTACCCCTGGTGGCATTGGGTACTGGGGTAATAATAGGGGGTTAGTGTTAGCCATTTTATACCGGCTAACACTAGGCCCCGACTTAGTAATGGATTCTGTCTATTAGACGGCTTCCACTACTAAGTCTATAAAGTAAAGAAATAAAGACAAGACACAAGTTAAATTTTTTTTTTATTCAAATAAAAACACCCCCACACCACTCATTGACCATTTTGTTAAAAAAAAACATTAAAAAAACGCTGGTCATCGACGTAGTCCACGGAATCCGACGTAATCCACAGGATACCGATATCTGAAAAACAAAAAGGGAGAAACACACAAAAAACACACAAACAGGAGCACAACACCCATCATTGTGAGCGGTGTTGTGCACCTTACAGTATGCAGCATCTTTACAGATCGCTGCTTACAGTCTGGCCCCCAAGGGGTTAAGGGAGGATGTATTGCATCCCCCTTAACCCCTTGGGGGCCAGACTGATGTCAGACTGCACCCATCCCAGCAAGGAAGGGGTTAACTGACCCCCCCTTCCTTGCTGGGAGGGGTGCAGTGCTGGGGAGGGGGTGGGGAGAGCTGTATACTCACCCCGATGTGTCCTCTTCGCTGGTCCGCAGCACAATGAAGTCACTGTGCTGCGGACCTGCTAATTATACGTGCGCTCAGCCAATCAGCCAATCAGCTGAGCGCACATATAACTCTAAATGTTTCTTCTAATAATGCTATTGTGATAACATAATTAGAAGAAACATTTGATGTTTTCATTAAAGTAAAGTGATGATTAGTACAGAATGCTCTTTTGCCGGCAATATGAATTAACGGCTTATGGAGCTTCCTGTACTAATTAATATTTAATTAATAAAACACATTTTCGATGAAATAAATTCAGTTTCGTTGGTCAATAATTTAATTCTAACGAATCCATCATTGTGCAATTAAATATACTGTCAAAAAATAAATATATATATAAATATACATTTATTTATATATATATTTATTTTAACAGTATATTTAATTGCAAAATGATGGATTAGTTTAAATTTAATTATTGAACAACGAAAGGGACTTTATTACAACGAAAATGTGTTTTATTATTTTAATAGATTAACCATGAGAGACATCGGCTATAGTGCAGAGGATCGCAAACCCCGGTAATAGCGAGTCATGTAAACTGTGTTCCCTGCTTTCCCAGATGCATCCAGAGGTGTTTGCATCACTTTCTTAAGATTTTATTTGTTATTTTTAGTTGAACCAGATTTCAAAGTAAATGACCGAATGTTTTGAGCCGCATGTCTATTTTTTCCCACGGCCGGAGTTTCATCCGCACATTTACAGCCGCATAAAAAATACAGCCGCACAGTTACATAGTGTGAACCTAGCCTTAAAGAGTATTTTCAGCTACCAAACGTACCTCTCTTCATGGTCCTGGTCTGCTTTTAGTTCCTTCTTTTGGTGAAGAGTGCGCACCTCCACAGCCGTACTGTGCTCCTCTGTTCTTTAGAGCAGACATGCAGATCACAGAACAATGTATAATGGCTGAACATTCTGGCTTCATGAAACATCCCTCATACAAATGAAATTAAAATAATTGCAGTTAATAATTTATGCATTTTACCAGATTAAGTAGAGGAAATAAACTATAGAACCACTCAATGGTGGGGAACAAAATTTTAAAGAAAAAAAAATCCTATTTATAAGGAGAGACCTGAATGCTTTGAGGCCCAGATTTATGATGTTACAACATTCTCGGGTGCGGTCAACAGATCAGCTTTTTAGGATGGAACCTTATCATGGACTGAGGATGCATTCACACGGAACACGGATGTGGAAGGCCGCATGGGCAGCATCTCTGGTATGATCAGTGGCGGAACTACCGCCATAGCAACCGTAGCGGTTGCTATGGGGCCCGCCACATCAAGGGGCCCGGGCCCGGCCAGCTGGTCCTCTGTCTGCAGCCTGCATCTAAACTTAGGATGGGGCCCGGCCGTATCTCTATGTTGCCGCCTCCAATCTCCTGACAATGCTTCCTGCTTTCTCCAGGAAGCACTTACATGGGTCGCCACCGCACTGTCTCCGCCCCCACGGAAGTGTACACAGGTCCCCTCTGCTCTGCCGTACACTTACGGTGGGGGAGGGGGCGGATCCATAGTCCGAGGCAGGCCAGGCAGGACGGGAAGCACCTGACTTGGCCACCGATTTATCCCTGCTGCCTGAATAGCTGCTTTGTCACAGCGCAGCAGCAGCAGCAGCTATATCAGGTTAGGCTAACTTCTAATAGCAAGCAAAGTTGGTGAGGAAGCTGCTGGGGGCTGGGCTGGAGCTGCAGGGGATGATAATGATGATGATGATGATGATGATAAGCCTGGCCTGTCAGCTGCTGCGCGGAGCATCCTGTGAGGTTGGATGACCTCTGACCCGTAGCCCTCTTCTGCCGGGACCTCGGAGAGACAGTGAGTGACAGCTCCCTCCTCCTCCTGTAAGTGTACACTGATAAGATGTGTGTGTGTGTGTGTGTGTGTGTGTGGTTTTTATTTGTACAGGAGCTGTGACATTATAGGACTACGACTCCCAATGTGATCTGTCTGTGTCCCCCTCTCCCGAAAGACAAAGACAGATCACACTGGGAGTTGTAGTCCTACACTGTCTATAGAAATTGTCCCATTTTACCTTGCAGTGCCAGACTGGATACATATATACTGTATATGTATACATGCAGTGCCAGACTGGATACGTATATACTGTATATGTATACATGCAGTGCCAGACTGGATACGTATATACTGTATATGTATACATTCAGTGCCAGACTGGATACGTATATATATATGTATACATTCAGTGCCAGACTGGATACGTATATATATATGTATACATTCAGTGCCAGACTGGATACGTATATATATATGTATACATTCAGTGCCA
Organism: Dendropsophus ebraccatus; assembly: GCF_027789765.1. NCBI lineage: Eukaryota > Metazoa > Chordata > Amphibia > Anura > Hylidae > Dendropsophus > Dendropsophus ebraccatus. The sequence continues at coordinate 84,609,282 of NC_091462.1, forward strand.
GACTGGATACGTATATATATATGTATACATGGAGTGCCAGACTGGATACGTATATATATGTATACATGCAGTGCCAGACTGGATACGTATATACTGTATATGTATACATGCAGTGCCAGACTGGATACATATATATGTGTATACATGCAGTGCCAGACTGGATACGTATATACTGGATACATATATACTGTATATGTATACATGCAGTGCCAGACTGGATACGTATATACTGTATATGTATACATGCAGTGCCAGACTGGATACGTATATACTGTATATGTATACATTCAGTGCCAGACTGGATACGTATATATATATGTATACATTCAGTGCCAGACTGGATACGTATATATATATGTATACATTCAGTGCCAGACTGGATACGTATATATATATGTATACATTCAGTGCCAGACTGGATACGTATATATATATGTATACATGGAGTGCCAGACTGGATACGTATATATATGTATACATGCAGTGCCAGACTGGATACGTATATACTGTATATGTATACATGCAGTGCCAGACTGGATACATATATATGTGTATACATGCAGTGCCAGACTGGATACGTATATACTGTATACGTATACATGCAGTGCCAGACTGGATACGTATATATATGTATACATGCAGTGCCAGACTGGATACGTATATACTGTATATGTATACATGCAGTGCCAGACTGGATACGTATATATGTGTATACATGCAGTGCCAGACTGGATACGTATATACTGTATATGTATACATGCAGTGCCAGACTGGATACGTATATATGTGTATACATGCAGTGCCAGACTGGATACGTCTGTATATGTATACATGCAGTGCCAGACTGGATACGTATATATATGTATACATGCAGTGCCAGACTGGATACGTATATAATGTATATGTATACATGCAGTGCCAGACTGGATACGTATATATATGTATACATGCAGTGCCAGACTGGATAAGTATATATATGTATACATGCAGTGCCAGACTGGATACGTATATATATGTATACATGCAGTGCCAGACTGGATACGTATACACTGTATATGTATACATGCAGTGCCAGACTGGATACGTATATATATGTATACATGCAGTGCAAGACTGGATACGTATATACTGTATATGTATACATGCAGTGCCAGACTGGATATGTATATACTGTGTATGTATACATGCAGTGCCAGACTGGATACGTATATATATATATATGTATACATGCAGTGCCAGACTGGATACGTATATATATGTATACATGCAGTGCCAGACTGGATACGTATATATATGTATACATGCAGTGCCAGACTGGATACGTATATACTGTATATGTATACATGCAGTGCCAGACTGGATACGTATATATGTGTATACTTGCAGTGCCAGACTGGATACGTATATACTGTATATGTATACATGCAGTGCCAGACTGGATACGTATATATGTGTATACATGCAGTGCCAGACTGGATACGTATATACTGTATATGTATACATGCAGTGCCAGACTGGATACGTATATATGTGTATACATGCAGTGCCAGACTGGATACGTCTGTATATGTATACATGCAGTGCCAGACTGGATACGTATATATATATATATATATATATATATATATATATATATATATATGTATACATGCAGTTCCAGACTGGATACGTATATATATGTATACATGCAGTGCCAGACTGGATACGTATATATATATGTATACATGCAGTGCCAGACTGGATACGTATATATATATGTATACATGCAGTGCCAGACTGGATACTTATATATATGTATACATGCAGTGCCAGACTGGATACTTATATATATGTTTACATGCAGCGCCAGACTGGATACGAATATATATGTATACATGCAGTGCCAGACTGGATACGTATATATATGTATACATGCAGTGCCAGACTGGATACGTATATATACTGTATGTATACATGCAGTGCCAGACAGTGTGTGTGTGTATGTGTATATATATAGTGCCAGACTGGAGATATATACAGTACATGCAGTGGCAGGCAGGTCTGGTATGGCAGTGATATACAGTCACAGTATGGCAGTATTGGTCAGGTCTGATATGGCGGTGTTCTACAGTCACAGTATTGTTCAGATCTGGTGTGGCTGTATGCTTTAAATGTGCATTGTCTGAAGCTGTTGCCTACCAATCCTGTGACAAGAATCGCTACAGACAATATGCAGATCGTGTAAGCAGTTAAAAACCATGTAGAAAAAAATTCAGACACTGCATGTGGCCGAAACCACGCGTCCATTTTCCCCCCAGCAGCCGGGAGGGGGGCCCCATTGGAAGGTTTGCTATGGGGCCCAGCCATCTCTAGTTACGCCCCTGGGTATGATGCTGGGAGTGGGGCAACTGTACGACTATGTGCCATGCTGTAATGACAGAGCTGCGCGGCTGCTTCATTACATTGCACCACATATTTAGTTTAGTTTAAAGCGGCACTATCAGCAGGTTCAGGCCAGTGAACCTGCTGATATGTCTCAGACGATATTTACCTCATGAGTCCAGAGCTGTAAGTTATATTTCCGCTAATTGCTCATATGCTAATGAGCGGTCCCGGAGCATTTTGGGCATTCCCCATGCTCCTCGAGCACCCGCTCGGCCGCCCTAGCCTGCCTCCTCCCAGCCCGCCCCACTTTGCATATTCATATATGCAGGGCGGTCTTGGCATTTCTGGGGCCCCAAGCGAAGTTATGTCTGTTCCGAACAAGTATATTTGTGTTATATTATGCACGCGTTACAATACACGTTTTTTTGTCTGTCCCTCTTTTAGATGGTTTATAATAATAGTGCTGCCATAGTCACAGTGGGGTGGGGGGGCCCAAGCTTGGTGAACAGCCCGGGGCCTATGGTAAAGTTAATCCGCCCCTGATCCTGTATCATAAATGATGGGGAAATGGGATTTATATATTTTTCTTCATGTATCATCATGTTTCTTCTGGTCTCATGCAGGTTGTTGATCCATCAGTGAATATCACTTTCATCCAATCCTCCACATTCTGTCCTTGCCCCTCTTTGGTCCCTGTATTGTCTTTTCCTGTTTGGTGTTTTGTTGTGCATTTTCTATTTTCAAGACAAATTGCTTTGAGTTCTCTTCGATGTCTTCCTTAGTCTGCCTGCATATTTTCCTTTTCTGACCTTCTCATTTGATTTATACTAGCACCATATTGTACGCACAGCTAACTAGCAAAATCCAGCTGTGGATCCGCAGCTGTAATTTTCAATGAAAATCCATACTCGCAGCAAGATTGTCATCCCCCCTAAACCCCCTACAGCCCAGTACATACATTACTGAGTCCGGGCTCTGGCTTGCTTTGGGGATTCCCGGCGTCTGAACGTCCTGCTCAGCCAATCAGTGCACTGCGGCGGGGCAGTGGCTAAGTGCCGGGAGAGGCCGGGAACCCCCAAAGCAAGCCGGAACGTGGACCTGGTAATTTATATACCGGGCCGCGGGGTGTTAAGGGGGCTAACTTAAACATACTCGCAGCAGGATGACAATCCCACTGCGAGTATGGATTCTTATTGAAAATTACAGCTTAGGCCTTATGCACACGTTCAGTATTTTTTTCTGGTCCTGAAACAACCCGTGAGAAATTGCGGATTGGACATCCGTATTCCATCCGTATTCCATCCGTATTCCATCCGTATTTCCGTAATTCCATTTTTTTACTACTCAATGCACTCAATGCTTTTCAATGCACTTCATCCGGATTTTTTTGCGGAAATACGGATGCCAACATGTTACAATCCGTAAACAATCCGTAACCAATTGATTTCAATGAGAGGATCCGCAAAAAAAAATGGGTCCGCACCCGGTCCGCACTAGGACATGTCCTTTTTTTTTTACGGATTGATTTTCATCCATTTCTGCTACTGATCGTGTGAATAGCCCAATAGACTTCAATGTGCACTAACTCGGATCCGGAAATACGGATCCGTAAATTACGGAACGTGTGAATAAGGCCTAAGGATCCACTACTGATTTCGATGCACATTTGCGGATCCATTGTGTGTGAATGTAGCCTAAAGGAGATTCTAAACTCTCTTGTTGGAGCCCTGTCCTGTTCAGTGAGCCACGTCCACAGCTCAGCAAGGTCTAAGCACTTACCCTTTTTAGCTGCAGACTAATTTGCATTTTTAAACTTGGGCCAATATTTGTTAGAAAAAATGCAAATGACAAGATAATTCCATTTTCTCTCCACTTGATGCAGAAAAACATGTCATTAATTAAAATAATTTACTTTCATTAGTTTAAGGGATGCTTGATGAAGCCAGACTGTTCAGCTATTAACCCTGTTCTGTCTGTGGATCCTCTGTGGACCCCACAAAGAGGTGCGGATATCTGCAGCAGGGAACTCCCAGATCACCGTCCATGTGCTGAAACTGATATAGTTGTTGCATGATACAGAACTACATAGTCATCATCTTTTGTGTTTAGCTGCTCCCCATTGAGATGAACTGGTAATTTCCAGAATCCCTGGGGACTTGGCTTGCAGCAGCGCCTGCTAGAAAACCCACTAAATTTTGGCTGATGTATATTTATAACAAACAACACACACTTTATAGAAAATTCTAAAACTCAGCAAGTTTTTAATTTTAAATCATGGATAATAATACCACACAAATGAATAAATACATTTGCGTTTGTTTGTTTTTTTACTATTTGTTACATGCCTAACAGGTTTACTGGGGAGGTATTTTTGGCCAATCTATTGCCTGGGCATACAACAATGCTCAGGAGTGTAAGAGCGCCATATGCAATTTGAGGCTCTTGAAAAAAAAGACCAACCCCGGAATTCTCCTTTAAGTATATTTTGCGGGTCAGTATGATTATAGCAATATGCACTAGTAGTATGCAAAATACACAAGCCAGGAGATATAAGAATGACAGGCACTGCAGGGTAGGCACTGCTGTATAGCCTATTGAGCAGCAGCATTGGATACTAAATGAGAGCAATGGTTGGTGTCTTCCTGTGGTGACTGACCCACCAGCCATCCTCACAGTGAGGTTAGTGGCCATGGGAATCCTGCATGGAAGCCTGGGCAGGTCAATATTTTACAATGGTTATATGTCAGCACATTCTGAGTGCCATAACCCTTTTGTTTATCCATCACTGGAGCTGTATGAGGCCTTTATGTATTGAGTACATAATCACTTTTTATTTTATTTTAATTTTTTTGTAGGAGAGATGAGCAAAGAACAGCAATTTTTAAAGGGGAACTCCAGGTAGAGGTATCTATCCCATTTTTGAAACTACCAAAAATCCATTTGTTTGGGGGGGGTTGTTCTGTTTTGTGTTTCTGCACTTCCTAGTTGAGCAGTTATACACAGTACTACAGGTTCCAGAATGCAATGCTTTACCTCAGCTGTTCATCACAGTCCCCCACCCTGCCTATACCCCGCCCAAATCTGTTGCAGAACATCTAGGCTGTGTTCACACATTGCAGTTTCATTGTGCTACTGAATTATTTGCAGTACTTTATCATTTCATTATAGTCCCACCCACACAGCACCCTGTATTCTCTATCTGTAACGCTGATATTGGAATAAAAAAACTTTTTAAATTTAATTAAAAAATTTTTCTTTTAATCTCCACACACATATTATGATCAAGCATATTTTTATCTTTTATGCCTTGTTTTTTCTCCAGGGGGATTGGCAGTGCCGGCTCTGATCCTCTCTGCCGTTTAGCTTCATTTAATTGTGTTACTGCATCGTTTTTGTGAAGATGCTGCAGTACTGCAATGACACTCCAACATGTGTGAACACAGCCCTAATTTCACAGCAGTTTTCCACAATCAGTGACATTACAGCAGCGGCTTCTGGCCGGTCAGAGATGGTGAATCACTGGATTGGGGGATTGGGGGATCCAGCCAAGCCTCCTGTGACACATGCCCTGCAGTGGGAGAACAGTATGAGCAGGAGACAATGTGGATTGGCACAGAGGCCATTTTTCTTTACTTCTTGGATTTTAACAGATACAAGTGTGGCAGAACCGTACAGATATGGTAATACATTGTATGGACACATCTATATACTTTGTACTTTTAGTGGAAAAAAAGTTTTCCTTATCTGGAGTTCCCCTTTAAGATGGCGTAAAGGTAGGCCTCCTGCACACATACATTTTGATTTTGCATTTTATAAAACAGTGGATTGTCTATAGTTGAGGAAAACTATTGTCAAAAAAATGTAACTAAAGAGAGATAGTCTAAGGGGGGACATTTATTAAACCCGCCGTTTTCTGCACCGGACTTAAAAATGTCCCCGCAGCTCCAACGGTACGGAGATTTATGTAGAGGCGAACTGCCTCTACATAAATCCTGTGCGCCATTGCGCACAGCAGGAAGCCTACACCAGCTCAGGGCTGGAGTAGGTTTCCTGCTTTTTTCTACGCCAAAAGATTGATGAATGAAGCGGACCTTGAGTCTGTGCCCCCCTCCCCGCCCACTCCACACCGCCTCCCTGGCGTACCGGTCGGAATAATTTATTCACAAAACGGCCATTTGCGAATAAATTTAATCGCATCAGGCCCATTTCCGACAAAAAATACGCATTTTCCCGTTGATACTTCTCCCCCAAAATGTGCAAAATTCTTTTCTCATGAATTGCAGGAAAACCGGCCCCGGAGGCAGTAAAGCGGTCCCAAACAGTCATGTCTCCTCTACCCTGCTTCTTGTTTGGGATGGATTGTTGGCATAGGGGTGCAATTTCCTTTCCAGAAGCACTGTTAAACATGTAGGTGGTCTCAGACAAACTCAAAGGTGTATTCCCATCTGGAGATGTTATGTCCTCTCCACAGTATCCACAGGATAGGGAATAACTAAGAGATTGCAGAGAGTCTGACTGCTGGGGCCATTCCGTGATTTTGAGAACGAGGACCCCACAATTCAAGCTGAATGAAGCTGCCAGCCACGCATGCACGCCACCGCTCCATTCATTCTCTATGGAGCCACCGAAGGGAATCAAAAACTGCATTTGGCTATTTTGGTGGCTCCACAGAGAATGAATGAAGCAGTGGCACGCATGCGTGCCTGGCAGCTTCATTCAGCTGGAAGTATAAGAGTCCTGGTTCTTTAGATCAAAATCTCAATCATGATCTAGATATTGTGGATAGGGCCTTACTTTTCCATATGGAAATACCACTTTAAATTAATTAATTTTATCTACCCACAACCACAATTAACCACAATTAGGGAAAGAAATTTATCATTTACTTCAGTTACAAAATCAACTGAACATTGCACAAGGTTTTATGACTTGTGGCTGTTATACACATGCATGCCACTTTTGAATTTCAGAGATATCCTTCTGAATAACATAGACAATAAGTAGTCTTCTCCATTATAAGCATGAGCCCAAAAGTCCTGGATATTCAAGAGAAGCAGAAAACTCACCAGCAGCTGCTGATTGACAGTTATCAATCCATGCTGTGTAAAGGCAGCTGTCAATCAGCAGCTGTGTGTGTGTGTGTGGGGGGGGGGGGTGCAGCAAGAATCCAATTCTCCTGCATATTAGGAGAACAGCTGAACAAAATGATTTAGGTAATACACTGATTAGTCCTGGATATTCGTAAGAAGCAAACTGCCGTTAGCTGCTGATTGGCAGTTATCTTTCCATGCTGTGTATAGGCAGTCACCTGTCAATCAGCAGCTGGAGGGCGGGAGTAGGGGTGCGGCAAGAATCCCATTCTCCTGCATATTAGGAGAACGGCTGAACAAAATGATGTAAGTAATACACTGATCTGTTCAGCATTTCTGTCACTAGTTTATGCTGCCCTCACTTAAGGCGACATAAACCTAGTGACAGATTTCCTTTAAACCAGCGTGTGAAATGCTGTTCTTAGTAAATTTCCCTCTTCGCCCCCAGAGTTACACAGCTCCCACTGAGCTGTCACGTCATATAATAATGAATGTTGGTCAATGTAACTATTTACAGTACATTCCTATAATTCTGTATTCTTGTACACAGTAACATACAGTACACATAGCTGCAGCTTCTCTAATATGCAATTCTTTGGATTTTAGTTCTTTTTAGGGATAAGGCCTAGTTGTTATTAGCATGTAATTCATGTAATACATACATAGATTTATCAATCTGTCTTAAACAAAAACACAGGCAACCACCAAGCACAGCTCATTCTGAGAATGCAAAGCCTAGTTGGAATAGCCATAGCTGTACTGTTATTGCGATTTCAAAATTCACCAGTGGGTGGCAGTCAAAGACAAGATGTGTACAGAGAACACAAAGGCTGCTTCAAGCCTCTGAACTGTGGTTTGTAAGAATAAATGTTATATAGAAATGGTAGATTTTATGTATAGACTAGAGATTAGCAGAAGAGTTGTGTTTTAGAAAAACAATGGAATTTACATATGTAAAGATTTTGCTAATTTAGTTATTAGTATGAGGCTATGTTCACACATAAACACACATAAACACACATAAACACACGTAAACACTACCATAAACAACCATTAACACTACCTACAACCTGAATTTATGATCATGATCATCAATTACTAACGTAGGGTACCATTAAACAACGGACATTTGTGCGGAATGGCGTTGTATGTACAGTGTGTGAACATAGCCTTAATGTTGCACAGATTCAATATGTAGACTATTAAAAGTTAATTTCAATGGGTTGTTAGGTTTAGAAAATTAATTTCGTGTAGGACTCAATGCCCAATCATTTTAATGCACATAATGTAATGCTTGGTGTCTCCTGTTGAGGCGCTGTAGGGTAGTGCACACTTGCTGCTGAGTTCCTCCACAAACTGTTGATTGCTTTGAGTCCCAGCTATACTCCATGATCTACCTGTTTTTAGGGCTACCATTTTAAGAAAATAAAATTGCAAAAAGTTGATCACCCAATTTACAATTGTGATATTGCAATTATTTGTTTTATTGTTCATACATGCCCATGCTCTTTCATCTATTAAAGGTGGCAATCCTTTTTTTTTAACATTTTAATAAAATAATTTAAGATGATCACATTACTTATTATTAGAGAACTGACAGGTTATACTATTAGGAAGTTAGTCTGATATAGCACAACAATAACAGGAGTCTGAAGCAGACAATCCCCTCCCCTCCCCCCCCCACGATTAGGTTTTATGTAAAGTATCTATAGGCTTGTCCTGTACATTAAGGGCAGCAGAGCAAGGTTTGTTATTGTAGCAGATTGATCACATTTGTTATGGTATGACCTGTTATCTTGTATTCCATGACTATGCAATTATCTGCTCCTCTTGTTACCTGAGATTCCTAGCAATTTGCAGCATGTGTGGGAAACCTGGCAGCAAGTGTTCATATTCACTACAGCACCCCTACAGGAGGCACAAAGCATTACATGGTCCTCATTGAAGTTAACACCCTCCATGCAATGTTCAAATAAGTTAGCACCAGAAGTGAGTGAATTTACAGTAATAACAGAGAAAATCACTTTGTTATTTTTGAAATCTGATCATCAGTCTGCTGCCTCCAAACTCAGTGCCACTGCGTGCAACACCTCCCCAGCACCTGGGGATGAGCGGCACTGAGTTAAAAGGCAGCAGGCTGATGAGCAGATTTCCAAGATAATGATTTGCTTCATTACTGTAAATTCACTTTTCTCTAGTTAGGACAAGGATGGGGAACCTTCTGCACCCCAGCTGTTGCAAAACTGTTATTCCAATCATGCCTGGACAGCCAAAGCTAAATCAGACTATAAACAGCAATGTAACCCCTCTTAATTAAAGATGGGCCAAAGTAGTTTTAGAAGGGTTTGACCTAATCAGGGCAACATCTATAAGATTTTAAATGGTCTATTCAGTCTTTATGTGAGCGCCAACTTCACACCCACCTCGATCCCCCAGAGATTAGCTTACCTCTAACACTCAATAAACCTGGAATATTACCTTGGTTTTATGTGTGTCTGTGGCTGAAAGCATAGACATTTGGCGCCAAGAGACCCTGTGTATACAGTAAAATGTTCATGCCATAGCAAGTAGACTTTACTCAATACAAGCCTCACGGACTGACCATGTGTGTACTGCGTCCATTCAGTATTGATCTAGCTGCACACTGGGGAGGTAAAACACACTGCCGGTCTGTGAATTTACGAGACCAGCACAGAGGTCGGCCTGAAGTGACAGGGGTTTTAGAATGTAAAATGAGCCGTAGAATAAAGGTCATCATTGAAGGAGCACAGAGCAAAAACAGGATGCAAACAACTAATATCTTACTAAATTATTCAGATTTTTTTTCTCTTATTTGAGAAGATGGTGGTTTTCAGTGGTTATGGTTATCCTTGTTCAGATGCCCTTGTAGCCTTGTTGACTGATTAGATCAGAGGTCCACAACCTGTGGCTCTCCAGCTGCTGCAAAACTACTACTCCCATCGTGCCTGGATAGCCAAAGAGCCCTGGATTAGATAGTCGTTTGATGGAAAGATCCTTGGGCCTCTCGATTTAAACAAAACATTATCATTTTTTAATTATATAGTAGTAGAAAAACTTCCACAGACTCTTCTGCTTTTCAATAAAGCTTCATAAATTTTATTTCATCCTTTTAAAATTTGCCAATGCGTTTCGCACCTCAAAGGTCCTTAGGCATGGCTCTTAATAAATGCAAATCAGGTTATTCAATGTGAATATTCAGGGACTTAATCCGGCATTTTGTATGTTACCGTTGTCCTGTGTATGGCTTAGGTTTGCTGCAGCTTTTTTAAAATTATATTGAGTGCACTACCAAACATTGCCTATAGGCAAGGGTGGTGCTTACCTCTCCGCACTATGCTGTGATGTCTCTGGTGCCCCCACTGACAGCAGCTTTGCCACTTCCTAGACATACTAGTGTTGGCAATGACAGCCTGCTCAGCCAATCACTGGCTGCGGCTCTGTCCCATCCCAGTCACTGATTGGCGGAGCAGGCTGTCACTAGAGATGCGCCGACCATCGGACTTTTGGTCCGACGACATCTGCGCTCGATCATGATGCCTGTGATCCCGGGTGCACAGTTGTGATCCCGGAATTATGCGGCCAGGATATTCCAGGGAATTCCAGATCGATTCCCTGGAATATCCTGGCCCCATATTCCCAGGATTGCAACTATGCACCCGGGATCACAGGCAATCGATCGAGCGAACTGCTTTCGAACTAAAAGTCCGAAAGGTTCGCTCATCTCTAGCTGTCACTGCCAAGATGAGTCCGTCTTTGAAATGGCAGAGCTGCTGTCAGTGGGGGACACCAGAGATGCGGCAGCAGTACACTGGGGCAGTATGGAGAAATAAGATGTTTGTTATGTTTTCTAATAGGGCAGCAACATATAAAAAGTTTGCTACCACCAGAGCACTGTCAGCTGGTAACGATCCCAGTCTGCTTATATGACTACATAGCTATGTAAGCTGTAAGGCTATTCATACCTATATGGTAGTTGTTGGAGGCTGCAATTATGCCCAAAATTGCCTTTTATTTCTGCTCTGAAGTGTCATAGAGGCGGGGCCAGGACCCTGAAGTGCACTCTGTCACAGCTCCACGACACCTCAGAATTGTAGGTTATTGCCGTCTCAGACACCTACAATAAAAGTTTGGATATTCTTACCGCTCATACACCTATGTAGCTATGTAAATGCAAGGTTAAAAGAGGTTGAAGTGGTGAATGTGTCCTGTTTTAAAAGGAATGTTCCTTTTTTAAACTAAGGCGGATGTAGGCTGGTTGCTGGCCGTTCCTCTTTACTAACAAATTAAAATATATTAAAGGACAAGTGCCATGAAAAACTTTTTCCCAGTAATTGAAGCACATTACAAAGTTATATAACTCTGTAATGTGCTTCAATCACCTATCTGCCTCCCTTCCCTGTCTTTTCCCCCCTCAATCCCCCACCAGGAAGTGTCCTGACTCACACAGACCTGATTACTGTGTCACCAGGCAGCTCCTTCTTGTGAGGATGAGTCATCAGCAGGAGGGCTGCTCTAGGTCCTGTTACACCAGCCTCCCCTCCCCCTCCTTGTCAGGTGACTCTGCTTGCTCAGCTTATCTTCTCTAGTGACGTGACTCCTTCACTGAGTCCAGGGCAGCAGGAGAGAGGGTATGAGGGGAGGGGGAGCTGCCTATGTGCCGGAGTCAGTCGGAGGGAAGATAAGCAAGTGAGATGTGACAAGTGATGGCTTGCAGTTGTTCAGCCAATCGGAGCTGACCAAGCTGAGTCACCTGACAAGGCAGGGGAGGGGGGAGGCTGGTGTAACAGGAGAAGGAGCTGAGAGAAGAGCTTGGTGACGGTGACGACAGTAATCAGGTCTGTGTGAGTCAGGACCCTTCCTGGTGGGGGGTGGAGGGGGGAAAAGACAGGGAAGGGAGGCAGATAGGTGATTGAAGCATATTACAGAGTTATATAACTTTGTAATGTGCTTCAATTACTGGGAAAAAGTATTTCATGGCACTTGTCCTTTAATATAAATTATAATTAGTGTTAAGCGGACGTGCTGAACTCTTCCGGTTCAGCAATGTCCTCCGAACCTGAACACTGGGCATTTGACTCCTGGCGGCTGGAGAAGTTGGATGCAGCCCAAGGGAGCCCTGCCGTGCGTTCAGGTTCGGACAACATTGCCTAATCCAAACAGTTAAGCACGTCCGTTCAACACTAATTATAATTTAAAAATTGACTGTCAGGAATTTTGGTTGTGGTGTGCGTCATTTAATTGGAAGAATGTTTTGCAATTCTCTTCATCACAGGTAATCGGCTGCAGGTGGCCCTGACACAGGTGTGAACAGAGTCTAAATTGGTGACATGAGATAAAATTAAAGTGATTATTAGGAGTCAATTGAAAAGTCAGAGTTGGTGATTTTGCAAGAGGCAGACAGCAGAGGGGGCTACAGTCCCACACCATGCATATAACAGGAGGCAGCTCAGATCTCACTACAGGGGCCGAGTCGGATGTAAGTTCTCTCTCGATAGTATCATACTTCCTCATGATACCGATTAGTGTTTTTTGCACTTTATTATATCATTACTCTGCACTTTCCGTTTCGCTGTTTTCTATTTAACATGGCGGAGATGGAGCAGAGATATGATAATTATATTAACAATCCTATTCTTCAAGAGCCATTGTGAGTTAATCAGCCTGGTAATGCAGACGATCCCTGGAAGAACTCAGTAGTGGGGTATAAGATTCCCCTTTCTTAGCGCATTATTATTTAGAGGGAAAAAAAGCAATAGGTTTTGAATTTCATTTGTGGCTTCAATAGTCACAACAGGATAAAGAACTCAGATGCTGCTTTAGATTATCACTCCGGTTCAGCTTCAGCGTGAGATCGCACAGAAATGATTCTTTGTGCAATAGAAAAGCAGAAAATTAAACCTTTGTCATTTATAGGTGCCATCTCCCATAGTTAGCAAAGAAAGGAAAGGGAAATAAAACTGCAGTGCGGCTGTCTTCCTTCAATAAATCTAATCAGATTGAGAGATTTACTCTTTACACACCAAAGTGGATGAATCGGTGGCGTCCAGGCCTTGATATGAATATTATCTGCTGATGGCCCAGACCGAACATGGCTGCCTGTTCTATAGGAGGAGATGCCGCTGACCTGTATGTGATAGGTATATGGGTAATATAGGCAATCTTGGTAGAAGGCTGGAAGGAGAGAAAGATGAAAATCAGTGACTATATTCACTATGTACTGGTCATATATCTCTATATAACATTATATATGTATATATATATATATGTTGTTCTACCTATAAGCAATGGCAACAGAGACTATAGGCCCAGTACCAGGGACATGTCTCTAGTTGGTTTTTGATGTTAAGTCTTCCATTAAAGGGAACCTGTCTCATTGAAAATTCTGCCTGCTCTTCCAGCATGATGATACAGAGCCGTGGATTGCTGAGTTCTCACTTTAAAGATCTCTATAAAGTTTATCAAAGTGTAATATCTATCTATCTATCTATCTATCTATCTATCTATCTATCTATCTATCTATCTATCTATCTATCTATCTATCTATATCCCAGAAGTATAGCAGTGTAGCAGCTTCAATAGCTCTTAGTGGCTTGTTAATCATGGACTAGATACATTTGTATATATTTTAATGTAGTCATATGCAGACATGAATAACGAAAAAGACCAATTTCTGTATATAGAATGCCTATTACTTAGCCCCTACTAAAGTGCAAGTGCTTACAAGTGCAATATAGGAAATGCAAAAGGAAAATAATTTAAAAAATGTACAAAATAAGAAGGGACAATAAGCAACTGGAAAATATATGAGAGGTCAGGGAGGTCCATGTCGGTGTCCACTACGCCCCACACATTCGTCTCTTGGGAGAATTTGGTTTCTAGGATTTCCTATATTGCACTTGTAAGCACTTGCCCTTTAGTTGGGGCTTAGCAATAGCCATTCTATATACAGGAATTGGTCTCTTTCATTATATATGTTGTCATGTCCTTGTTTACGTTCATGCCATATACCCGATCCCTTGTAGTAACATTGTTTAATCTGGTACTGTCAGTATGTATTGTTCATTTGATATTACACTCTGACAATATTACCATTGCCTATGACGCGTCCTTTTCTTTGTGTGATATGTATTGTATATGATATGTATTATATTGGGATATCAAAACAGATTTATAATAAAGATGTTTTTTTCTCTCTACCTTTGTAGATGCAGTATGTCTTTGTGTTTCTTCTGTTATTTGTGGAGTACGCCATGGCTGTCTCTATTATCGTGCCCTTGTGGTTGTCGCTGTTATGGCAGTGTCTATTTATGAAAAACTGTGAGCTTTGGTACATGTTGTTGTTAATCAAGATACATTTGTCTTTTATTTAGTTGTATGTCTTCTTCTTCCCTTATTATTTCGCTCTGTATGAGAATGCCATCTATTATTTCCACATGTAGAAGGTGTGGCTGAGCTGTCATGCTCCATGTCTTATCACAACTACTCCGCGGTGTTAACAGGTCCGGTGCGGCATTAGCTCTGCGATAACAATGAAAGGAACTATAATTGGGTCACTGTAATATGTAACCTTGTCCATGTTAAGTGCTGTAGGAAATGCATGGATAGAACTAATTGGTGATCCTGATCAGCGCCTATTTTCAAAGCCATCAGCTGATTTTCTAAGGCTATTAGTGTCACTGTATGAAGCCAAAGGAATGATTGCTAGCACAAGAATGGCCATGCCGAAATAATTATCAGAGGCTCCTTGGCTGACTTTTCTCTTTGCTGTATTATTGGTTTCAGCTGAGGCTCTATTGTCACGTTCAAACAAGAGCATAACATTCATCAGTCTGATGCAGCATGTGATCCACTTTAGCTCATGCCAATTTTTCCTCTCTGTCTGCCATCAATCTCTGTCCGTGTTTCTTTGTTCAGCAAAATATCATCACTGATGTTTGGTATTCCTATGGGAGTTTCAGTGGGCCGCTTTCCAAAGTCACAGGGATTTCTGCAGATGGGAAACAGACTTTTCTGTCCTAATGGTTTGAAATAACAAGAATGTGGACGACTTTGAGGTGTCCAAAACTAATAACAGGACGCTTCACCTATCCTGTGCCATTTATACCACTGTGGCAGATGAGCCATTGCTTCCCCAGGCACCACGATTCGGGAGAGACTGCTATGATGGAGCCTCTATATTTATGCTCCTGGTTATAGACATCAGGTATATAAGTATGACTAAGGATGTCTACCCATATTATATCAGTATTCTTTGCACCTACTTTGTCTATATATCATCAGGTTTAACCCCTTAGTGATCACCCTATTTAAGCCCTTAGTGATCAAGCAATTTTTTAATTTGTTCATCGACGCCCTCCAGTCATTTCACTGTTTTATGTTTGCTGACGTAGCCATACGAGGGCTTGTTTATTGCAGGACAAATGTTACTTTTTATTGCCGCCATTTGAGGATTTATGTCATTTATTGATCAACTTTTAATAACCCTTTTTGGGGGAATAATGGAAAAAATTTCATTTATTTTTGTAGTGGCTGGAGGATAGTGGATCCGCTAAGCTTGTAAAAACGAAACACTTGGGAGCAGAGTCTAAGGGGCTGCTGATCTTCACCAGAGCCCTCCGTAAGGCAGGATGGTCTACCCCTGGCACGACTTACTTGCGTAGGAAGCATGGAGAAGCAAAGTACAGTAACGTGAGACAAATGCGTAGCCGGGGACAGGCAGACAGGGCAGGTGTCAGGCAATAATGGAGTCGAGGGACTGTAGCAAGGGAACTGATACACTGTAATGGAAACGACAGGCAAGAAACATTTTCCCAGTAGGCTATGAGCACTTAAGATCCTGCAAAATGGACAGAAAGTGGCAGTCTAGGCAGTAAACAATAATTAGGGCACTAGCCCTTTAACCCCTTAACAACTTCGGGCGTAAACTTACGCCCTCGCGCCCTGGTACTTGGCGCATCAGGGCGTAAATTTACGCCCGATGTTTCCCCGATCGCTGCGTGTTCACACACAGCGGTCGGGGAAGATGGCCTGCTATAAATCATAGCAGGCCATCATAGCTTCTCGGCACGGGGGGTGGTTAACACCCCCCGTGCTTACGATCGCCGCTATAGGCTGATCAATTCAGATCAGCCAATAGCGGCGATCGGAACCTTTCCGGGTCATCGGCGACCCGATGACCCGGAAAAAAATGGCGGTCGGTGCTGTCCGAGGACGGCACCGACCGCCATTACTGTAAAAAGTAATGGTGATCGCCGTGCCACCGGCCCGATCGCCGTGAACGACCGGCCGGTACCGGACGGCCATTCACGGCGATCGGGCCGGTGGCACGGCGATCAGAGTCCCACAATATAGTAAATACCTGCCCTGGACCCCTCAGCTAGGTAGCCGAGGGGTCCAGAGCAGGTATTTGTACATTACTCACCTGTCCCGGGCTCCTGATCGGCGTCTTCCGGGTTCGCGGCGTCCTCGTCTTCGTTCGGGTCTTCGGCTTCTTCCGTGACGTCACGTTCGGCTTCTCTCGGCTATTTTCGGCTCCAGCGTCGGCTTTTTCCGTATTTTGCGCTCTGCTGCCCTCTAGCGGCTGATATGTGTAAAACACTTATCAGCAGCTACAGGGATGTTCAGGATGTAGAAATTTTATTTTTTTTTTTTTTTTCAAATTTTTGGAAACACCCTATCGCCGCTGAGTGTTGATCAGCATCGCACGAAAGTGCGCTGCTAATCAGCAACTCCTCCTTTTTGGCGTAGGGTGTTTTTTTTCTATATTCTACTGCCACAGTCTGCTAATAAGTGCCGCACATAAGTGCGGCATTTATCAGCAACTTCCTTGTTGGCGTAGGTTTTTTTTTTTATACTTACTGTAAAAAAACACGTAAAAAACACTACATTACACCACACTACATTGAATAAAGTTTGACACTACACCACTACATACCCCATATGCCAATCTCCGTATAAAGATGGCCCCCAGGGTGTTTTCGGCGTCAGAGGGATACGTTATTATTGCCTCCGACACCGAAACAGCCAGTGAGGATAAATTGGGGGGATCCTTCTTTCCTCCATTCATCCTCATCATCCTCATCATCCAGTGACGTGTCTGGGGGGTAGCGTAGCGTACGATGCCCCCCAGACACGTCTTTTCCGCAGTACCGTCCCAATAAGAGATGACGGTATGGCGTGAAATTCTACAAACTCTGTGAGAGTACCTCAGGGTACACTTACAGATTTAGAGTACGTGCACACTGCAGAATGGCGAAGGATAACCCTTTGTGCATTCCGCAGCTGGCACCCGCCGGCGGACTGATGCGGGCGCATGTCTCTACCCGTGTCATAGACTCCATTCTATGCACGGGCGGAATCCGTCGTCCGTCCAAAGAATGAACACGTTGGACGGAGAGCGGAATCCGCCTGTGCATAGAATGGAGTCTATGACACGGACGGAGACGTGCGCCTGCATCAGTCCGCCGGCGGGTGCCAGCTGCGGAATGCACGAAGGGTTATCTGTCGCGATTCCGCAGTGTGCACGTACCCTTAGAATGTATGAAGGAAGGGACACCCGAATCCAGCCCCAGATGCCCCCCCCCCATCCTCGGAGTTAGTGGGAAGATCGTCCGGGAACTGATCTTCCCACTGCTGGATAAAGGTTACCACCTGTACGGGGATAACTTTTATACCAGCGCCCCCTCTTCTGGTCCCTCGCTGCCCTGTAGATTGCGGCACGATCCGAACATATCAGAAGTAGTAATAGCGCCCTAATATTTAGCAGCCATGGAGCGGCCCCAGCGCTTCTGGATATGAAGGACCCCGTATCGCACCAGGACAACATTTTCCAGGTGACGTCCCCCACACTGGAGAACAGGAGACCCCAGAAGAAGTGCAGAGTGTGGCGTAACAGGGGGATCAGGAAGGACACCATTTTCCAGTGTGACACCTGTCCTGATCCCCCTCTCTCTGCATACTGGATCGCTCCAAGGCGCACCACACATCATTGGGGTTCTACATATTCTAAATTCTATCCCTTATTCCTATTTCAGGGGTCACATTGATCCAGGGATTATTCTGCCATTATGGAGTCGGGAAGGAATTTTCCCCTGTGATGAGGCTACTGTCGTCTGCCTCACGAGGGTTTTTTTGCCTTCCTCTGGATCAACACAGGTTGAATTTGATGGACACCTGTCATTTTCAACCTTATAAACTAATAATTGGCCTAATACCCCCAAATAAATTAGAATTGTCCCTTTTCCCCAGCTAAATAGGTATGGCCGCCATTCCCATTAGAGGATGCCATGATGCAATTACAAAGCCTCTGTGCGGCCAGTACAGTAGAAACCCCCGACAAGTAACCCCATTCTGGAAACTACACCCGCTAAGGAATCTAACAAGTGGGGCAGCGGGGATATGGCCCCCTGGTGACGGCCACATTTGGGACGTGAAAATGAAAAAAATTGTATTTTTTATTTTCTCGGCACATGTTCTACGTAAGTGCCCGTCACCAGTGGGGTCCATATGCTCACTGCACCCCTTGTTAGATTCCTTATGGGGTGTAGTTTCCAGAATGGAGTCACTTGTCGGGGGTTTCTACTGTCCTGGCAGCACAGGAGCTTTGTAATTGCGACGTGGCCTCCATCCTCCATTCCAGCCTCTAAATGGCGCTCTGTCCCTTTGGTGACTTGCCCTGTGCCCATATGGCACATTATGCCCACATGTGGGGTATTTTCGTACTCAGGGGAAACTACCCTACACGTTTTGTGTTCATTTTCTTTTTTAACCCCTTGTGGAAATGGAAAAAAATCAAGGCTAGACCAACATTTAGTGTAATTTTTGTAAAATTTTTACTCTAAATCATTAATCTTGTCATGATTTTTTCATTTTCACAAGGGGTTAAAAGATAAAAAAAAACATTTAATGTGTAGAGCAATTTCCCCTGAGTACGGAAATACCCCACATGTGGACATAAAGCGCCATGCGGGTGCAGGGTAAGCCTCCGAAGGGAAGGAGCGCCATTTGGTTTTTGAAGGCTGGATTTGGATGGAATGGATTTCGAGGGGCCATGTTGCATTCAAAAGGCCCCTGTGTTGCCAAGACAGTTGAAACCCCCCACAAGTGACCCCATAATGGAAACTGCACCCCTCAAGGAATGTAACAAGGGGTGTAGTGAGCATATGGACCCCACTGGTGACGGACACAAATGTGGAACAATGTGGCGTGAAAATGAAATATTACATTTTTTACACTATAATGTTGGTTTAGCCTTGAATTTATCATTTTCACAAGGGGTTAAAAGAGGGAAAAAAAACAAAATGTGTAGAGCAATTTCCCCCGAGTCCGTAAATACCCCACATGTGGACATAAAGCGCCGTGCGGGTGCAGGGCAAGCCTCCGAAGGGAAGGAGCGCCATTTGGATTTTGGAGGTTGGATTTGGCTAGAATGGATGATGAACGCCATGTCGCATTTACAGAGCCCTCGTGCTGCCAAGACAGTGGAAACCCCCCACAAGTGACCCCATTCTGGAAACTGCACCCCTCAGGGAATCTAACAAGGGGTGCAGTGAGGATATGGACCCCTTGATGACGGGCACATTTGTGCCATGAAAGTGAAAAAATGAAATTTTTCCCTTTCACGTCACATTGTTCCACATTTGTGCCCGTCACCAGTGGGGTCCATATGCTCACTGAACCCCTTGTTAGATTCCTTGAGGGGTGTAGTTTCCAGAATGGAGTCACTTGTGGGGGGTTTCCAGTGTCTTGGCAGCACGAGGGCTCTGTAAATGCGACATGGCCCTTGAAATCCTTTTCAGTGAAATTCAGCTTCCAAAAGCCAATTGGCGCTCCTTCCCTTTGGAGGCTCGTCCTGCGCCCCCTTGGCACTCTATCGCCACATGTGGGGTATTTCCGTACTCGGGAGAAACTGCGCTACACATTTTTTGTCTTTGTTTGCCTCTTATCCCTTTAAGAAAATGAAAATTGAAGGCTAGAACAACGTTTTAGTGTAAAAAATAAATTTTTCTTTTTTCACGCCATATTGTTCGGAAAATCTGTGAAGCACCTATGGAGTCCAGGTGCTCACCGCACCCCTTGTTACATTCCTTGAGGGGTGTAGTTTTCTAAATGGTGTCCCTTTAGGGGTGTTTTTTAGGTTTTGGCACCCCAGAGCCTCTGCCAACCTGAAGTGGTACAGTCAGAAATGACCAAATATAACGGAGGTGTTGAAATTCACTAGGCGCTCCTTTATATCTGAGGCTTGTGGTTGCGTCAAATAGCGCAATAGGGTCACATATGGGGTATTTCTATAAACTGCAGAAATGGGACAATAATTATTGGGGTGCATTTCTCTGGTAATAGGTTTATAATTATGAAAAATATTGGATTACAATAAAATCTCTGCACAGAAAATTAAAATTTTCAAATTCCTTACACACTTAGCTTTTATTTCTGTGACTCCCCTAAAGGGTTAAAACACTTTCTGGATATGCTTTTGCAGAGTTTGGTGGGTGCAGTTTCTGAAATGGGGTGCTTTGTGGGTCTTTCTAACATACAGGCCCCTCAAATACACTTTTAAACCTGAACAGGTCCCTAAAAATATCAGATTTTGAAATTTTACTGAAAATTTGGAAATTTGCTGCTAATGTTTTAAGCTTCCTATTGTCTAAAAAAAATGAAAGATAGTTTAATAAATGCCGCCAACATAAAGTAGACATGTTGCTAATGCTATTTAATATATCATTTATGTGGTATAACCACTTTCTGTATACGCAAAAAAGTTTCAAAGTTGGAAAAATGCATTTTTTCACATTTTTTCACATTATTTGGGTTTTTTTCATAAAGATTTGTTATGAGTATCGACTCCAATTTACCAGAAATGTAAAGTACAATATGTCACGAGAAAACAATCTCAGAATCAGCCGGATAGGTAAAAGCATCCCGAAGTTATTAATGAATAAAGTGACACTGGTCATATTCATAAAATTTGTCTCTGTCATTAAGGCCATTTCAGGCTCTGTCCTTAAGGGGTTAAATTACAGCAGAACTGAAGCGGGCATGCGCACTGCAGGCAAGCACTGGGATTTACATAGCTTTAAAACACCCCCTGGGCTTTTGGAGCTAAATTCCAGGATACTTAAAAGACAAATATGTCAGTGTTGAAGGGCTTAATCTGTATAAACAAGGTATGCATGAATTTGGTTTGAAAAGCTCTATACAAATATGTACTTAGTTTACCTATATCTTGTGACAATTCTACTTCAAGGACCAATGGCCAATTTTTCAAATTTGATTTCTCAAATCTCATTTTAGGTAGTAGTAGTATGGGGTGCTCTTGTCATCAATGTGATACTTGGGGCAAACATTGGTCTAAACATTTCAAATTTTTGTGAAATTTCTTGACAGTTGTGGTGGGAGCCTGGTAACATGTCTCAGCTGGCTCAGGCCACAGATGCAACTGTATGCCCAATGGCAGAAAGGGGTTGAAGGGATACTCACCTGTCCTTTTGTGTAGCTTCTCCGCCCAGTTACATGCTGGTCTGCCTGTATCTCCTGTTTTCACTGCACCTCAGGAACTACCCACCCAGCCAGTCAGAGACTGCAGAGGTTTCCCGTCCCAATCACTAATTGGCTGAGCAGGTGTTTCTGAGTGGGGATGTGAAGTCACAGGACTTAAAGATACAGGAAGCGGTCAGGGAAAAATCCAGTGAAAATGTACACTGGCAGAGGGTTTACTTAAGAGTGGCGTATAAAACAGCGATCTTAGTAAATTATTTTGTCCATTATGTACACTTATATAAAACTTTAACATACAACGCCAATATAGTCAATGATAATCCTGTGCTCCTGAGTTGCACTATGCCAATGTCTCACTTTAGACAATTTAATGTATGAACGTCTGACACCCTGAGTATCTTCTCCTGTATTTTGGAATGCATTTGACTCCATATCACGAGGAGCTGGCTGCAGTTATAGTATTGAACTATCCTAAGAAGAAGAAATGAGCGCGTTATATAGAGGTTCTGTGCACATTATTATGTCCAGACTATGAAGAATGTTTTTTATGAGATGTCTGATGAGAAACATCACTTGTCTTTTATCTCGCTCTGGGCATAGACAATTTGTTTCCAAGGAGACAAAATATTTCTTTTTACAATGAAGCAAACCTGTATTTTAAGACTGACACATTGATACTTCTCAATACGAGAAAGGAAGGAATTATGGGTAAAATATCATACTAATTAAAGTTTCCCATGGTCCAATTTAATAAAGTTATTTACACCAGGTCTGGTGGGGTACCACAAGGGGGTGCGTGGCACAGGTTCCAAAGATCCAATCTACCTTCCTAAGGCCACCCACCTTCTTTTCCTGAGCACAGGGGCTGATATGGTTCCCAGGAGCGCTGTAAAAAGCTCCTACAGCAGCCACGTTGTGCAGCTTTAAAGGAGAAAATGACGGTCATTCCCCAGTTTAAGATTTAGAATGGCATTAGGAGAAAGTAGGCGCCAGCTTACGGACAACCTCACCCACAGTATCAGACATTGGGCAGGGAGTGTAAAGTAGACCGAAGTGGCACTCCATCAATCTGTTTGTCTATTTAAAAAAGCCTTTTGACTTTCTGGATCAGATTTGAAGTCAATCTGTCACCATAAAACCTTTTTCTAAATGACTTTATTGCTATTTATTATAATACTATAACATGCCACTAGCTAAAGAGACTCAGGATCCAAAAATATATTATCTTTAAAAGGACTTTCAGAGATGGAGGCGCGGAGAGAGGAGTGCGCAAGCCTCCCATAGACTGCCAGTATGACACGGAGGCTTTTGGGAATTCTCCGCAGCCCAGTTCTGACCGTTTTACTTCATGTGAACTCAGCCTTAGTCAGCCATAATACATTTGCACAAGTATCTCACTGCAATCCAGGACCTGTGCAGGGCTTTAGGCCCAGCCTGGTTAGCAACAGTGTCTAAAGTGGCTATAGCTGTCTATCTAAGCCCCACAGTTATTGGCCATCATAGACAATCTGTGGAAGTACGTGTTACAGGAGAGACGTTCAGCAGCTTGCATTGTATATGTATGCAAGCTGCAGACACCTATAAAACATATACGTGCAACTAAATAAAATGGGTTCAAAGCAGTCCTTAGGGTTTAATGAATGTATCTGCTCATTCTCCCGAGAGTTTTATGCTATTTAACTTGCCATTACTTTTCGTAACCTTTCACTTTGCGTGTTCTTTCGAAAGCCTGCTACTATAAATAGTCAACCTAACTTGTAAATTGAAATTCTGCGTTATGAATTTTGTTGCTTAGTATTTAAATTCTATGTGCCTCAGGGGTATAGATTTTCACACCTTTCATTGTTTTGTAACACCAGCAATAATGAGATAAAAATGTCCTGTGCCCTTAAGACATTATTCAGAATAATTTTGCACCTGCGTCTTAAGATCTATTCTGGGTCAAGCAGTTAGCAGAAAGTGTGATTTTTTTTTTTTTTTTTGCAGAATCACCAAAATGTCTAGATAATATGTACTTATGATTTCAATTGTCAGTTTCATTAATATTTTTCTGCACTAGTAAGAAATATGGAAATACAGTTATTAATGTTTGGGTTATATACCTCTGGGCACAGCATACAGCATGGTCTTCATTGGATGCATCCTACATGAGAAGCCTCATTAGGAATACAGTAGCTCAAGATATAGGTACAAAATGCACCTAAAGGGGATCAGGTTATATAGCTGTTTGGAGAAGCCAACCAGTGTAACAGAGTATCTTCCAATAGGCCCAGGATCTAATTCAATAATACAAGGTCCAGCAAAAGATAGCCTAGTCTGAAGCTAGTCCCAATTCGTATGGGTTAATTTACAAATAATTTACTATTTTATGACATAGTTAAGTGATGTAAAGTCATTGCCAACTTAAATGCCCGAGTGCTCATTACTCAAGTCAAGCTTTTTTCAATGCCTGACTGCTTTAGTAAAAAAAAACCTTAAAATCAACCGGAGACCCAAACATTTAACCAGGTGCCCCCTGTTCAACAGAGCGTAGGGTTCCTGGTTAACCTATTACAATTTTTTGTTCTAATTTTTGTATATTTCATCTTTAGAAGAGATATTTAAACAGCATATCTGTGGAGTTTTAATGTGTCTTGCAGTAACCTATTACATTTTTTGGTAAAATTTTTGTATGTTTCATTTAAACATCCCTTCATGAGTTTTAATGTGTCTTGCAGTAACCTATTAAATTTTTTAATTAAAATTTTTGTATATTTCTTTTTAACATCTATTCCTGGAACAAAATATACAAAAATTAAAATAAAGAAAAATTATTTGGTAAACCAGGCACCCTCCACTCTGCCAATACGGGGGCACCTGGTTAAAGGGGTTATCCTGCGCTGCAAAAACATGGCCACTTTCTTCCAAAGACAGCTTCACTCTTGTCTCCAGCTTGGGCGAGGTTTTATTGCTCAGTTTTATTGAAGTAAATGGAGCTTAACTGCAAACCGCACCTGAACTGAAGACAAGAGACATATAGTCTTCCACTGATTTCAAGGGGTTTTGTTACTCGAGTCGAGCACTCAAGCATTGGCTTGGCTCAAGTAACGAGCATTAGCTCACCACTAGTTGTAATGGTGTAGAGAAGGTCACATCCATCCCTGCTAACAGGCAGTTCCTTATATGTAGCTCCCTATTTGGAGAATACTGTCTGTTCTATAGCTGAAATAAGGATGAAAACTTTATATCACAAATACAGTAAAGGTACAAAAAGGTCAACATGGAAACATATTATTTTTATAAAATGCATTGCCAACATTTGGTAAAAAAAAATTCAAACAAAAAAAACAATACCAATAGTATATTATTTCAAGAAAATATGTGTCACTCCTGGGGGTAAAATATATAATTTCTACCAATACTGGGAAATAAAATGGTTGACCATGCACCGGTTTCTTTATTTATTCATGAGCTCCTCAATCCCCTCACCCCCGAGATCACCTTGGAGGCTAGACAATTCGATTGTGAATGAAGATTTTTACTTTTCCCATAATGAAGGACTTCTAAAAGAATATTTTACCATAAACAAATCTGAAGACTCCTCTATTTTTCATACACGATGCACTCATAATGCAGTCCTGAGAGTTCATATTAAACTAGAAGCCAGAGATAAAAACAAGAACCGGCTAAGGTGCATGAACTTATTAATAAAATCCATCTTCAGAAAACACCAACAAATCTAATGCAAACACTTCAAGAATGGGAAGGAAAACGCAAGCGCCTGCTTTACTTCATAACAAATCACGATATAGAATACAATCTTGGAGGGACATTCATACTATACTATGCGAGACTGTACTGTACACTGTTCTGTCCCTCAAATGAAACGAATACTGGTGCGAATCGTACTCACAAGTGACATGCAGTCCAATCTGTGTATAAGATGTTATCCCCAAATAGCCGATTCTATGAAAAATTTCACGGAATGTTATGCAAGTTTAAAGGGAACCAATCATTAAGATTTACTATAATAAAGTGTTAGGAACATGGATCACGTAACACTAAAGGCCCTATTACACGATGCGGTTACCAGCCGTATGTGGCCGGTGGTCGGCTATTACGGAAATCCCTTTTTGTAATAGTAATGTTAAAAGGCAACGATCAGCCGACATGTACAATGTCCACTCATCGTTGTCTCTCAACATGTTAAAAGACCAATGATCTGCTTCTGTTCAATCCAGGCTCGCACAATCAATTATTGGTGAGTTATGCTGTGGATAGAAATTTTATCTTGAAGACTTTTTAAAGGTAATCAAAAGTGGAAATACACACGCTCTGTATAAATTGATAGAATAGAATTTTGGCCACTAAAGTCTGACACAGAATCCATTGAGATATATTTGAATGGCAGCTTTCCCAAAGACAGGAATTGTATGTATTTCAGCTGGTCTTTTTAGGACATTGACTTTGCCTTGTTGTTTCCCAGTGCACTTTCACTTTCAGTAAAAACAACTTGGTATAATCAACTTAGATGATCCGGACCAAGGACCTAGAGGTGAATCATATACAAAGAACACAACACAAAGAACACAACATTAGGGGGTTCTAATGCTAAGACTGGATTGCCTATTTGGAAACCTGCAAACAGATGCTCATACAATGGGTTGCTTACTGTTGTCATGACTTCAAAAAAACGTAAATGATGCATTGTTGTATTAGGATGTCCCATTCATATATATTATTATTATTATTATTATTATTATTATTATTATAATATATATAATTATATAATTATATATATATATATATATTTTTTTTTTTTTTTTTTTATTTAACCTACATTTTAATAAATTTCCCTTTAACAAATTACTTTAACAATTTCAAGCCTGCATATTGAATGGTTTTCTCCTATATCTGATGGAATGGTTTTGTGTTTGCCATAATAAGGAAGAAATTCTTATCTGCCTGTGACAGCCGTATCTACAGACACACTGACTTGTAGATGTTTGTTCTCAGAATGAGCTGCCATCATTGCCACAGGTTAGAATTTTATCAGTGAAATATAGGATAAAGGAGCATCTTTTCCTTTAAAACCATCATTTATCTTTAAAACTATAATCACTATAAAGAGATGGGGCTAAAGACATAGACGAGACATAAGTGACAAAGTCCCATCCTCATGTGCCAGTATATAATCTAATAGCAGTAGCGTTAATTATGCTAATATGTAATGTACTATGTGGTTTATCTTATAAAGTGTATTCCTTTATATGACATTTAAAACACGCATTGAGCAGGTGGTGGATTAATAAAATCTTTTGCAGTGAAGCTATAATCTATCTGTCCATCATAAGAGGCAGACTGCAGACATTACTGACTCGCTTCATTTTATAAAGAAATATGGCAGTGGAATCGCCATAAAGGAAAGATGGGACGAGCTGTATATTACACTGTTGGTACACTTCCAGCAAAATAAGCGGTTAAGGAGGTATGAAGAGGGCTTGGGAAACGAGCCTACTCCTTACCCGGCTACTCCCGGCTTCTTTTACCTAGGTTAGAGTTGGGCAAACTTCGAGTACGCTTGGGCTCATCTGGACCCAAGCATACTCTTGGGCTCTTGTCATGGCAGTCCTGAGTGGCAACTGTCCCAGCCGGACTGTTGGTACCACCACCCACGGAAAGGTGACAAATAACCCAAGGTATGCGGTTGTGTGTATAGGTGCCAGTGCAGACACAAGATGACAGAGTCCCGGTAGTACAAAAATAGAACAGCCTTCCTGTAAGGTTTCTCCATATGACAGTACATGAATTACAGAATAGATAAATCTTGGTACACTAAAGTGCCTGACCTTTTGTGTTTGGAAGAAGTGCTTGTAGAGTAGCAAGAGAGAGCGGTAGCTGTAGCTGTAGCAGTAGAGGAGAGGAGTTTGCCAGAGGAGCCCTAACCCAATGTAGCTATGTACTCTGCTAGAACCTTTAGTGGATATCTTTGTAGTGAATTGTTACTTATACTTGTGTATAGACTTCATTTGACCACCTTCTGCCCCCTGGTATCGTAGAACCCATCCCAGTAGGGTAGTAGAAGCCCCAGCTGTGGTTATCTGGATGTAGCTAGGTGTCCAAGGTGTCCCAGTTACCTGCAGATACGTAGGCCTACTGTACTGGCTGCTTTGTCCTATCGATGGTAGTTCCTCTATAGTCAGGATACTGCCCTGCTCTTTATTGACGTGTTCCTTTATTGACGTGGGTCAGGGTGTTCCTTGGTTACCTCTCCCTTGGGTGTGCTTAGCTCTGCATAATAGATAGCACTGCACCCCTGAAGCTACTTCTCTCTTGCCCACCAAATCTGGACCTCCTCTTCCTTTGTACGCATACACAATTCCTCCTCATTGTACTCTGCCTATTGTTTTTTCCTCCCCTCTTAAATGAACTGGTATCCAATACATTGGCAGGAAGCTGCAACATATGCACAGGCTGCGAGCGCTAGACAAGTGCCGGAGAGGGAGAAGGGGCACCAATAAACATACATCTTGGCTAATGGCTACATAATGGCTAAAGCTGAGATTCACAACCAGGCATGCATGGCATGGTCATCCATTCGATAACTGTTGTTACACGAGTGATAGCTCGGGCTGTATTTGGGTGGGAGAACAGATATTTGCATAGACTTTATAGTAAGCTGAATTTAATGCGCAAACATATTTTATAATAATGCCATGTGAATCCACCTCTGTTGTGTGATCTATGAAGCTTTTACATGCAAATTATACAATCATTATAGAAGTGGGAGCACCATGTTTCTAAGTGTCCATGATTTAATAGAGGCAGATGTTAGCAGGAAGCTGGCAGATAATAATTATGGCTTGCATGCCTTGTACGATCAGGTCTCATTTTCTGGGAGCATCTGGCATCTCTTGCTTTTATTCGGTGTCTAGTTAATAATGGCTTCATCAGCCAATAGTGATATGTACAAGAGGGGATTTGGGTGGAATGAAAGAAAATACAGTGTATTAGAGGACAGGAGCTCAGGTGGTAAAAGGGCCATATTCATTGTGCTTTGCATACACATTACTAGGGTTATGCTATTGGCCCAGATTGATGTTTATTGATCCAGTACTTTCATAATAACAGTAAGTGAAGGAAAAAAAATCCTGGCAACCGTTTGGCGGCCACTGTTGCTGCAGTGCGGTGTCTGTGGGGTGGTCTGGTGGCATTGGTGTTGTCAGACTACTGGGTCACTCTCTTTATGGGCACTGTTGTTGTAAATGCAAAAAAGGAACCAGCACCGGACACCTTGACTCCGCAGGTGTAACGCCTGGAGTCGTGATTCCACTGAACTGTCACTAGCGATGGTGGTAACCACACCAGGGAGTGGAGTCTAAGGGGCCGCTGGTTTTCACCAGAGCCCGCCGCAAGGCGGGATGGACTTGCTGCAGCAGGCGACCCCCAGGTCACTGCCCCTGGCTTGGTTGCTAGTGACAGCAGGCGAGGCGTGGCAGGAGCAGTAGGCAGATGGTAATGCAGGCAGTGGTTTGTAGGCGTAACCGCAGGTGGCAGGCAGCGCTCAGGAACAATGGGTAAGCAGCGGACAGGGACTAGGGACCGGGACTGAGGACAGGGACTAGGAACAAGGACTGAGATCAGGAACAACAGGGAGCTAGGCCAAACGCTATGGGAAGCATGTAGAGGCTCCAACACCTAGGAGGGGGCTGGAACTTATAGGGGAGTGATAGACACTAAACCAATTAGGAGCGCACTGCCCCTTTAAATCTGAGACAGCCGGCGCGCGCGCCCTAGGAGGCGGGGACGCGCGCCGTCCGGCACAGTGACGGGCAGGAACGAGGCAAGATGAGGCGCCCCCCTGGGCCGAAGTAGCCGCAGCTCTGGGTCCCTGCATGTGGACACCGGCTGCTGTGGAACTGGGTGCGGAGTCACGGCGGCGGTCCCCCCTTTGGCCTCCCCCTCTTTCTAGTCTGCAAGAATCCCTTGATGAGATCCCGATCCAGGATATTAGATTCGGGTTCCCAGGATCTCTCTTCAGGACCAAAACCTCTCTAGTCCACTAGGAAGAAACGTCTTCCTCTGACAGTTTTCATCGCTAGGATGTCTTCAACAATGTATACGTCGTCAGAGACGGCTTGTGGAGTGGAGGACGAAGCTTTACTGGAGAATCGGTTGAGGACCACTGGCTTCAAGAGGGAGACATGGAAGGAGTTCGGGATTCGCATGGTAGGGGGTAGACGGAGTTTGTAGGTGACTGGGTTAATGCGTTTTAGCACTGAGAAAGGACCAAGAAATCGAGGACCCAACTTGTTGCTGGGAATCTTGAGATGGACATACTTGGCCGAGAGCCAGACTTTGTCACCTTGGAGAAAGTTTGTGGCAGGTCTCCTCTTCTTATCCGCCTGGTCCTTCATGCGGTCAGAGGCTTTGAGTAAGGACTGTCGAGCCTGTTCCCAGATCGACTGAAGGTCAGAGATCAATTCCTCCATGGCAGGAACCTCAGATGATGGAGAGAGGGGCAGAGGAGGACGAGGGTGATGCCCGTAGACCACATAGAAAGGAGACTTGCCTGTGGAACTCGAGTCCAGATGGTTATAAGAAAACTCTGCCCAGGGAAGTAGATTGGACCAGTTGTCTTGGCGGCTGGAAACAAAATGATGTAGGTAGTTGCCCAGGATCTGATTGACTCTCTCCACTTGCACGTTGGTCTGGGGATGATAAGCGGATGAGAAGTCCAGCTTCACTTGGAGCTGCGAGCAGAGGGCACGCCAAAACTTGGAGATAAATTGTGAGCCTCGGTCGGACACAATGTGAAGAGGAAGTCCATGCAGGCGGAAGATGTGTCGGAAGAACAACTGGGCCAGACGGGGAGCAGAGGGTAGTCCAGGAAGAGCCACGAAGTGAGACATTTTAGAGAAGCGGTCAGTCACCACCCAAATGACTGTATTGCCAGCGGATGGAGGTAGGTCTGTGATGAAGTCCATCCCTAAGTGGTGCCAGGGACGGTCCGGGACTGGCAAGGGCAAAAGTAGGCCGGCAGGTCTTTGACGGGGTGACATGTTCTTGGCACAGACTGCGCAGGAAGCCACAAAGTCCTTGACATCCTGAAGGAGATTGGGCCACCAGTAGTGACAGGACATCAATTGCCCGGTCTTTTGAGCTCCCGGATGCCCAGCCACCAAAGAGGAATGACCCCACTTCAAGATTTGTTTTCGAAGTGCGGGGCGCACATAAGTCTTACCGGGAGGCAGTCTCTGCAGAGTAGAAGTGGCAACTGGTACTAGGCGATCGGGAGGTATTATGTGACGGGGGGATTCCTCTTGCCCCATGACATCGGATGCTCGGGATAATGCATCGGCTTTTACATTCTTCTCGGCTGGACAGAAATGAATAGTAAAGTTGAAACGTGAGAAGAAGAGAGACCACCTGGCCTGCCGGGGATTGAGGCGTTGAGCCGATTGGAGGTAGAGAAGGTTCTTGTGGTCCGTGAAGATGTTAACAGGATGTCTAGCCCCCTCTAGGAGATGACGCCATTCCTCCAGTGCCAACTTAATTGCCAGGAGTTCACGGTCTCCAATCGTATAGTTCCTTTCGGCAGGGGAGAAAGTCTTAGAAAATAACCCGCAGGTTCTGGTCTTGCCTGATGTGTCCCTTTGCGAGAGGATGGCTCCTGCGCCCACAGAAGATGCATTGACTTCAAGAGAGAACGGCTTGGTGACATCTGGACGGACTAGAGCAGGAGCAGAGGCAAAGGCAGACTTTAGGCTATTGAAGGCTTGTTCGGCCTCTGGAGGCCAACGTCTGGGATCCGCCTTCTTCTTGGTGAGAGCCACTATGGGTGCGACCAGGGTAGAGAAGTAAGGGATGAACTGCCGATAGTAGTTGGCAAATCCAAGGAAACGTTGGATAGCTCTAAGTCCCACAGGACGTGGCCACTGGAGAACAGCTGAGAGCTTGGCTAGATCCACCTGTAGGCCCTGGTCGGAGACAATGTATCCAAGAAACGGCAGGCTGCGCTGATGGAAAACGCACTTCTCCAGCTTGGCATACAAATGGTTGGCCCGTAGTCTTCGTAGAACCTGCCGTACATGGGACACGTGGGTCTGCTGGTCATGGGAGAAGACCAGGATGTCGTCAAGATAGACAATGACGCAGACATAGAGAAGGTCACGGAATATATCATTCACGAATTCCTGGAAGACCACTGGGGCATTGCATAGGCCGAATGGGATGACCAGATATTCGTAGTGCCCATCTCTGGTGTTGAAAGCGGTCTTCCATTCGTCTCCTTCACGAATACGGATCAAATTATACGCTCCCCTGAGATCCAGCTTGGAGAAGATCCTGGCTCCACGGAGACGGTCGAATAGTTCGGGGATTAGCGGAAGAGGATAGCGGTTCTTGACAGTCACCTTATTTAAGCCCCAGTAGTCTATGCATGGGCGGAGAGAACCGTCCTTCTTCTGCACAAAGAAAAATCCAGTGCCAGCGGGAGACGTGGATTTGCGGATAAAGCCCTTCTGTAAGTTCTCCCGGATGTAGGAGGACATGGCTTCAGTCTCGGGCACGGAGAGAGGGTACACTCAACCACGAGGAGGAGATGTTCCAGGCAGAAGGTCTATGGGGCAGTCATAGGGCCGATGAGGTGGTAGAGAGTCCGCCTCCTTGGCCGAGAAGACAGGAGAAGGCCGGGTAGAGGCTTGACGGAGTCAGGTGACGTCATAGAGCATTTGGGCTGAGGAAGCTTCAGACAGCGGTTGGGACAGTCCAGACCCCAACTGAGAACCTCCCCGGTTCTCCAGTCTAGCCTAGGGGTATGTAATTGCAGCCAAGGTAGACCCAGCAAGATGTCGGAAGAAGAATGGCGCAAGACGTAGAAGAAGATCTTCTCCTGATGCAAGGCGCCTACCTGGAGGACTAGAGGTTCCGTCTGGTAGTGTACAGCTTCAGTAAGAGTCTCGCCTGTGACCGAGGAGATAGTCAGGGATCGGACTAGCTGGATCACGGGTAGCCGCCATCTTTGGACCAATGTGGCTGCAATGAAACTGCCTGCAGACCCAGAGTCGATGAAGGCAGTAGTCTGGTGCGTTTGTCCTGAGGGTGTCTGGATGGAGACTGGCAGAGACAACCTTGGAGAGGTAGCATTCACACCTAGGGAGGCCTCTCCTACCGGACCTAGGTGTGAGCGTTTCCCGGACGCTGAGGACGTTGGGGACATCTCTGCCGGAAGTGATCAGAGCCACCGCAATAGAGACAGAGATTCAGCTCCAGTCGGCGAGCTCTCTCATCAGAGGTCAGGCGAGCTCGTTCTACCTGCATCGGAACTTCAGGAGTTAACTGGGGTACTGGCGTGACTGGATTCTGGAAAACAGGTGCCAGCCGGTGATGGCGACGAGGCAGGCTTAGTCGCCGTTCTTGCCGAACCTCCTCCTCTCTCTCGGTAAACCGGTTGTCGACTCTGGTAGTCAGTAAGATAAGATCGTTCAAGGAGGTAGGAAGATCTCGGGCGGAGAGCATGTCTTTTACCCGACTGGACAGGCCCTTCTTGAAGGTGGCTATTAGAGCGGCCTCATTCCAGTCCAATTCTGCTGCCAGGGTGCGGAACTGGATGGCGTAGTCGCCAACGGTGGAACTCCCCTGAGAGGGATTGAGGAGAGCTGTCTCAGCTGAAGACGCACGGGCAGGTTCCTCAAAGACGGAGCGGAACTCGGCCAGAAAGGTCCGGAGATTAGCAGCAGCAGGGTCATCTCGGTCCCAGAGAGGCGTGGCCCAAGCCAGAGCTCTACCCTCCAGTAGGCTGATGATGAAAGCCACTTTAGAGCGCTCGGTGGAAAACTGACTACTTAAAAGTTCAATGTGCATGGTGCATTGAGTCAGGAATCCTCTGCACAACTTGGGATCACCTCCGTATTTACTCGGGAGAGCCAGTCGAAGTCTCGAAGGAGCTGCAGGAGGTGGAGAGCGCTGGGCTGTAGTATGCTGCTGTAAGGCGGCGGTCAGTTGCTGAATCTGCTGCGACTGTTGCTGGATCTGCTGCGCCTACTGGGCGACCACTCGGGCTACGTCACGGATATCAGGCACCTCGCCGGGATCCATGGTTGGAGCCTACTGTAACGCCTGGAGTCGTGGATCCACTGAACTGTCACTAGCGATGGTGGTAACCGCACCAGGGAGCGGAGTGTAAGGGGCCGCTGGTTTTCACCAGAGTCCGCCGCAAGGCGGGATGGACTTGCTGCGGCAGGCGGCCCCAGGTCACTACCCCTGGCTTGGTTGCTAGTGACAGCAGGCGAGGCGTGGCAGGAGCAGTAGGCAGATGGTAATGCAGGCAGAGGTTTGTAGGCGTAACCGCAGGTGGCAGGCAGCGCTCAGGAACAATGGGTAAGCAGAGGACAGGGAGTAGGGACCGGGACTGAGGACAGGGACTAGGAACAAGGACAGAGGTCAGGAACAACAGGGAACTGGGCCAAACGCTATGGGAAGCATGTAGAGGCTCCAACACCTGGGAGGGTGCAGGGCTGGAACTTATAGGGGAGTGATAGACACTAAACCAATTAGGAGCGCACTGCCCCTTTAAATCGAGACAGCCGGCGCGCGCCCTAGGAGGCGGGGACGCGCGCGCCGGCCGGCACAGTGATGGGCAGGAACGAGGCAAGGTGAGGCGCCCCCCTGGGCCGAAGTAGCCGCAGCGCCGGGTCCCTGCATGTGGACACCGGCTGCTGCGGAACTGGGTGCGGAGTCACGGCGGCGGTCCGGAGCGCGAGACGCCGCCGTGGCCCTAACAGCAGGTGGCTGACAGGGAACACCACGTTTAACTTCACACACACTACATAAAGCCACAGCGTAGAAGAAAGGTCACGGATATATTTCCAGCAATGTTTATTAATTCCACACAATAAAATAATCCAGCAACGTTTCGGTAGATAATCCACCTTTTTCAAGCATGGGTACAACAAACACAATACATAATTTTATACCCCCACCTAACACACGATTGGGTTACACACAGCAGTATCATATAATCGCTTAATGCGAAAACACACCCCACGGCGATCCTATTGGAAGTGAGCTACTCACATGGGTAATGACACATAAGTATATCTCAAGAAACATATATAACAATGACTATAGTTCATGGCATATGTCATACTGTGTCGTGATGTCTCTTCGGCGATCGCGGGAATCCCACCGATGTTCCAATCTTCCAGGAGATGCAGAGAAAGGCACAGAAAATGATCAGCGGCATGGTGTTTGTAAACAAACCAACTGCGCATGCGGCACCTCCCGTACCTGCGCAGATCCTAAATGGAAAATGTGATCTGCCCTGTCTGGTTACGGGCTCATCCTCACCAATGCGCACGTGCTCAAAATCCCGACGGGCTGATCCGGCATGAAGCTGCTGTGCCGCAGAGCATCGTTCCTGGAAGATGGCAAAGTGGGTCCTGCAAATCACCGGCACCAACGATGTGATCTAAAACAATAAAATCAATTTAAAAACAAAACCTTGTATATGTTGTACAATGTTCAATGTACACCTGACTTAAAAATGCAAGATTGAATAAAAGAGAGAAAATAAATGAACAACAAAGGAAGGAAAAAGGAAGAAAAAATGGAAAAAATGGGAAAAGGAGGAAAAAAAGAGGGGGGGGGGGGGGGGGGGATGGGGAAAAAAAGAGGGAGAGAAGAAAAAGAAGGGATAGAACAGGGAAAGGGGGAAAAAGGGGGAGAGGGGAAGGGAAAACGGGAAAAAAGGGGGGGGGGGAAGGGAAGGGAGAAAAAAAGAAGCAAAAAGAAGTGTGAAAAGAAACAACAAAAAAAAAAACAAAAGGTGGGGAAGGAGGGCGGAAAGAAGGGGGGTAGAAAAAGAAGGGGAGGGGGGAGGAAGAAGGGAAAGGAGGAAAAGGGAGAAAGGGAAGATAACAAAAGAAAAAAGAGAAGAAAAAAAGGGGAAGGAAGAGAGAATGCTATATGGAAAAAAAAACAACATGCCAAATTAATATTGTAACCCAACCTACATAAACGGGTTTAGGGACAAATCTACGTTCAGACCTCCAGGTTGAAGGGTCCCTAACCTGTGTATCCACCTTAATTCTTTTTGTTTTAAAAGTCTATCCCTATCACCTCCTCTGCGTTGGACAAGGGACATGATCTATGATCTTGAATCTCAGCTGACTCACACTATGCCCCGCCTCCACAAAGGGGTGGGGGACAGGTAAATCCACTTTCTTGGTGTGAATCGTGGATTTGTGATTATTTAGGCGAATCTGACATTCATTAGTCGTCTCGCCCACGTAACACAATCCACAAGGACATGAAAGTAAATAAAGGACAAAACTAGAGCGACACATATATCTGCTAATTTTGAATGTTTGTCCAGTATGGGGATGATTAAACGTCTCTCCTCGCAACATACTGTTGCAATGGCTACAACTTAGGGGTACCCCTCTGTTGTTTAACCCCTAGACGACCCAGGACGTAGAGTTACGTCATGGAAGTCTGTCCCCAGACGACCCTGGACGTAACTGTATGTCCTGGGTGTTTCTCATTGGTAATGACACGCTGCAGCGATCGCGCTGCTGCGTGTCATTAACCCCTTAAACGCTGCAGCGTTTAAGTGTAAGTGACAGGGGGAGTCCCCTGTCACTTACCGATCGGGACCCCCGCAGTGTGACTGCGGGGGTCCTGATCGTTGAAACGGACCGCCGGAGGTCTCTCACCTGCCTCCGTGCGGTCCGATCGGCGATCTGCTACACTGAGCCTGCACAGGCAGGCTCAATGTGCAGATCGCCGATAACACTGATCAATGCTATGCCTATCAAAGTACTGTATGTAAAAGTCCCCCAAAGGGACTTCAAATGTGTAAAAAAAACAAAAAAGTTCAAAACACTATTACACTACCCCAAAACCCCTCCCCCAATAAAAGTTGAAATAACCCCCCCTATCCTATTATATAAATAAAACATATAAAAATAAATAAACAGATAAACATATAATATACCGTAGCGTGCGTAATTGTCAGATCTATTAAAATATAACAAGCGTCATTGTGATCGGTGAACGGCCTACACGAAAAGAGGGAAAAAAGTGCGCAGATTACCGATTTTATGTTACATTATATATTTAAAAAAATCAATAAAAAGTGATCAAAACGTCCGATCTTCACAAATATGGTATTAATAAAAACTAGAGATCATGGCGGAAAAAATGACACCCCATACATCCCCGTAGGTGAAAAAATAAAACTTTTATAAGTGTCACAATAGGCCCATTTTATTAATATTTAATTGCCAAAAAAAAGGATTTAATAAAAAAATATGTATATAACATTAGAGAATCTGTGTAACCTGCATATGGTTGTGTTCGGACTGACCTATAGAATAATAGTATCATGTCGCTGTTACCATATAGTGTATTACGTAGACACAGGAACCCCCCAAACGTTACCATATTGCATTCTATTTTACGATTTCACCTATTTATATCTTCATAAATATTATATTTAGGATTCCATCATACATGTTATGGTAAAATGAATGACGCCATTACACAGTACAACTATTCCTGTAAAAAACAAGCACTTACATGGCTTGTAGATAGAAGGGAAGGGAGAAGGGAAAAACGAAAACACTAAGATCAAAATTTGCGCGGTCCACTGGGTCATTTTGGGCCTGGTCCTCAAAGGGTTAAAGGAACCCACATCCTATTTCACTAGGAAATCTTTCACATTTCTGCCTCTTCTGTACGCCATCACCGGTGGGGCCAATAGCCCAGTACTCTCTGATACATAATGCCGATAGCGGCGAATTATGCTAGCTATTACACCACTATTCACATTAAATGTAGATACAAATGGAATTCGTTCCTGTTTGTCTCTTTCCTTAGGTCTCAATAGGTCATGTCTATTTATATTGCGTGCCCTATCCAGATGTCTACGGAGGGTCCCATCCAGGTAACCGATCTGTTGGAATTTATTGGAGATCTCCTGGAGTCTACCTTCTTCTTTAGTCTCCTCTGATATGACCCGCCTCACCCTCAGAAACTGGCTCCATGGAAGCGAAGCCACCATGGGCCTGGGGTGAAAGCTGTCGTATAAAAGGAGACTATTTCTGTCCGTTTCCTTAACATAGAGGTCCGTCGTCAGTCTATTACCCTCAAGAGTCACCGTTGTGTCCAAAAATTGTATCGATGATTCGGACGTCACCATTGTAAATTGTAACTCTGGGTACCTGCTGTTTAACTCATTCAAAAATTGATGTAACTCCATACCCCATGTCCAGACTACAAATGTGTCATCAATATATCTGTACCATGTTTTTACATGGCGGAAGAAGGGGGAGGTATAGATAAACATAGTCTCAAACTCAGTCATGAATATATTGGCATATGTCGGTGCCATATTGGACCCCATTGCCGTTTCTCTGTTCAGGACATAGAAGTCATCCCCAAACAGAAAATAATTCTGTCTGAGGATGACCCCCACTAAGTCCACAACAAAGGACTGGACTATAGCCGACCACTGAGATCTAAGCAGACAATTCTCCACCGCCCTGATACCCTTACTATGATCAATCGACGTATATAGATTAACCACGTCGAAAGACACCAACATCGATCCAGGGGGACATTCAATGCAACCAATCTTATTAATGAAATCTGTGGTGTCCCTGATGTATGATGCACCAGATACTGCATATTCCCTTAATAACTTGTCCACATAGATCGCTAAAGGACAGAAAATGTAACCACTCCCGGAGACAAATTAATTTTATTGTTTTAGATCACATTGCTGGTGATTTGCAGGACCCCCTTTGCCATCTTCTGGGAACGATGCTCTGCGGCACAGCGGCTTCATGCTGGATCAGCCCGTCGGGAGATAGAGTGGATCACCGAAACCCTAGTTGCGCGTGCGCAGATTTTCATCGCGTGCGCATTGGTGAGGATGAGCCTGTAACTAGACAGGGCAGATCACGTTTTCCATTTAGGATCTGCGCAGGTACGGGAGGTGCCGCATGCGCAGTTGGTTTGTTTACAAACACCATGCCGCTGATCATTTTCTATGCCTTTCTCTGCATCTCCTGGAAGATCGGAACATCGGTGGGATTCCCGCGATCGCCGAAGAGACATCACGACACAGTATGACATATGCCATGGACTATAGTCATTGTTATATATGTTTCTTGAGATATACTTATGTGTCATTACCCATGTGATGACGTAGGGGTGGGATTGAGTAGCTCACTTCCAATGGGATTGTCGTGGGGTGTGTTTTTGCATTAAGCGATTATATGATACTGCTGTGTGTAACCCAATCGTGTGTTAGGTGGGGGTATATAATTATGTATTGTGTTTGTTGTACCCATGCTTGAAAAAGGTGGTTTATCTACTGGCACTGTTGTTGTGGTGATGGTGGTCGTCACCCAGTGCTACTCCATTTACATTAGGGACCCTCACAAATCACAGACCATAAAGTGGTGTGTGGGCTTGTAGAAGCAGTGGATTAGTGTATAGCATTGTAGATGTGCTGCCATGTTTTTTTTTCTCCGTATAGAATTACATAATGTGGTTTCATGACTGGAATGCGGCTCCTAGAAACTGGTAGATTGACTGTCAATATATAATCTGGAGGCAAACTTTTGTTACCAATTGCAGTAAATAAATTAAACAGTCTTGATTACAAATAATCTACCATTTTGTTTTTACACAAAATGGTAGATTATTTATAATCAAGACTGTGTTTATTAATTTACTGCAATTGGTTGCAAAAGTTTGCCTTCAGATTATATATTGACAGTCAATCTACCAATTTCTAGGAGCCGCATTCCAGTCATGAAACCACATTATGTATTTCTATATGGAGAAAAAAAAAACACATGGAAGCACATCTACAATGCTATACACTATATGCTATAGTCCTAATGCAGACCTTTGTGTTTCCATGGTTACAGACTACAGACAACCTATTTGTAGTCTGTCATGCAGTCATATGTTACTTCCTTCCATCTGCTGTTGTATGTAGGTAGAAGCAGACATGAGATAGAAGATGCATTTAACAAATGACTTCACGATTTAACACACAGGGGGAGATTTATCAAAGGGTGTAAAACTTACACTGGTGCAAACTGCCCACAGCAACCAATAACAGCTCAGCTTTCCTTTTACCGGAGCTGAATGCTAAGCTGTGATTGGTTGCTGTGGGCAGTTTAAACTTTACACCCTTTGATAAATCTCCCCCACAGTGTTTAATCTGTTGCCATAGAGACACATAATCCAAAAAGAAAGAAGGATTCCACTGCTTGTCTTAATATAACTGATGAAGCCTATTATAACTGATGCCAATGTGTTTCAGGACCAAAGCCAGGAACAGACTATAAACAGAGAACAGGTCATAAAGGAAATATGGAGATTTCGCATCTTTTTAAATCCATTCCTGGCTTTGGCTTCAATAATCTGACAGACATCTGTGAGATAAATCTGTCTGGCAGCTATTTTAAGCCAGCTGTGACTTAAGTAATAGAATGAATTGTTAGTCTCACCATGGGCAGCAACATATAAAAAGTTATGTTTAACCCATAGCTGCACCAGGACGTTACTGAACGTCCTCGTGCCGCTATGGGAGTTCAGAGGGGGGTTGCGCGGCGACCCCCCTCTGAACTGCCGCGATCCCGGGTGCCGCATGTAGCCCGGGATCGCGGCTATTAGCGGGCACGGTCCGATCGCCGTGCCCGCTAATTAAGTACTTAGAAGCAGCTGTCAAAGTTGACAGCTGCTTCTAAATACTTGCTCATATCCATCCCTGGTGGTCTAGTGGGGGGATCGCCCCCCCCTGCGGCGCGATTGCGGGGGGGGGGGGGGGGGGGCGATCCCCGCATCCATCCCCGCATCCATCCCGGGCAGGGGTCTGCGCCGTAATGGCGCTGATCCCGGCTCGGCATTCTATTGCTTTTGGCTGCAGCAGCCAAAAGCAATAGTACACCGATCTCATGGATTCATGCAGTATAACTATACTGCATGGATCTCTATGAGAGATCAGAGTGCATATACTAGAAGTCCCCCAGGGGGGCTTCTAGTATATGTGTAAAGTAAAAGAAAAATGTATTTTTAATAACACAAAATCCCCTCCCCTAATAAAAGTCTGAATCACCCCCTTTTCCCCATTTTATAAATAAAAATAAATTAATTAATAAACAAACATGTTTGCTATCGCCGCATGCGTAATCGCCCGAAATATTAATTAATCACATTCCTGATCTCACACGGTAAACGGCGTCGGCGCAAAAAAATCCCAAAGTGCAAAATTGCGCATTTTTGGTCGCATCAAATCCAGAATAATTGTAATAAAAAGTGATCAAAAAGTCATATATGCGCAATCAAGGTACCGATAGAAAGATCACATCATGGCGCAAAAAATGACACCTCACACAGACCCATAGACCAAAGGATAAAAGCGCTATAAGCCTGGGAATGGAGCGATTTTAAGGAACATATATTTTCTTTAAAAGGTTTTAATTTTTTACAAGCCATCAAATCAAATAAAAGTTATACATGTTACATATCGTTGTAATCGTAACAACTTAAGG
This sequence comes from Dendropsophus ebraccatus, assembly GCF_027789765.1. Classification (NCBI taxonomy): domain Eukaryota; kingdom Metazoa; phylum Chordata; class Amphibia; order Anura; family Hylidae; genus Dendropsophus; species Dendropsophus ebraccatus. The sequence goes on from NC_091462.1 coordinate 84,650,809, forward strand.
AACATACATAACGAGTCAGTTTTACCCCAGGGCGAATGGAGTAAAAACAACCCCCCCCCCCCCAAATAAAAAAAAAACATTTTTCTTTTCAATTTCACCACACATATAATTTTTTTCTGGTTTCCCGGCACATTTTAGGCAAAAATTACATCTGCCATAGCAAAGTCCAATTAGTTGCGCAAAAAATAAGGGCTCATTTGGGTCTCTAGGTGGAAAAATGCAGGCGCTATGGCCTTATATACACGAGGAGGGAAAAACGAAAACGCAAAAAAGGAAAACTGGCTGTGTCCCCTAAGGGTTAAGTGAAATATCCCTTTAAATCCCTCTCAGTAACTTTTAACCATTTTCTGGCAGCTACCACTGTGTTTCTCCAAAAATAAGACAGTGACTTATATATTTTTTTTTTGCTCTGAAAGATGTGCTATGTCTTTTTTTCAGGGGTTGCCTTATTTTACCATGAAGAAGAATTCACTTTTATTGTTAAACAAGAAAATAGTGAACTTTTATTATATGTAGATATATATTATAGTAGTTGTCATTACAAACCAGCATAACCAGACAATCCACCACCTCCCTCCACCCCCTTCCTCTCAGTAGCATGGTGTGGAGGGTGGGGGTGGGGGTCTTACTTTTGGCAGATGCCTTATTTTCAGGGGAATGCCTTTTTTAAGCTATCCTGTAAAACCTCAACTATGCCTTCTTTCCTGAGGATGTCTTCTTTTTGGGGAAACGGTAACTAACGATCAAGGTTAAGGAGGAAAAAGAAGGGCATGCCCATGCAGTCAGTGTGCACCCTCCATATTTAGTTGGGTGCTCTCCATGCAGTCTCCAGTCCAGACCCTGAATAAATATGAATCAGACTCCCTAAATTATTGCAGATCCCAAACCAGGCTTTCTAAATGAATACAGAGGCTACGCCAGACCAGACCCCCTAAACCAGTGATTTTCAACCAGTGTGCCATGTACACATGGTCGGGTGTGCCGCGGGGAAAGTTCCCCAAACTATGGTGCCCCTGTGTTTTGTTCCCCGGCAATGCGCAGCGATCAGTGGCGGATTATAATGTGGGCGGTTGCGTGGTGCGCTGCAGCGCACCACGCTCCCGGTCTCCGCTGATTGGAGGAGCACGTCCGGGCCCTACGGGCGGGCCAGTAGGTGAGGCGGACAGCAGCGGCGACCATCTCGGAGGAGGTGAGGAGGAAAGATGGGAGAGAAACCTTGGGATGGGGGAGAGAAGCAGCGGAGAGAAGCAGGGGGGAGAGAAGTTTGGTGGAGAGAAGCAGGGAGGAGAGAAGTATGGTGAAGAGAAGCACAGGAGAGAAGCACAGGAGAGAAGCAGGGGGGAGAAGTATTGTGAAGAGAAGCACAGGAGAGAAGCATGGGGGAGAGAAGCACAGGAGAGAAGCATGGGGGAGAGAAGCACAGGAGAGAAGCAGGGGGGAGAAGTATGGTGGAGAGAAGCACAGGAGAGAAGCATGGGGGAGAGAAGCACAGGAGAGAAGCAGGGGGGAGAAGTATGGTGGAGAGAAGCACAGGAGATAGGCAGGGGGGAGACGTATGGTGGTGAGAAGCACAGGAGAGAAGCAGGGGGGAGAAGTATTGTGGAGAGAAGCACAGGAGAGAAGCATGGGGGAGAGAAGCACAGGAGAGAAGCATGGGGGAGAGAAGCACAGGAGAGAAGCAGGGGGGAGAAGTATGGTGGAGAGAAGCACAGGAGAGAAGCATTGGGGAGAGAAGCACAGGAGAGAAGCATGGGGGAGAGAAGCACAGGAGAGAAGCAGGGGGGAGAAGTATGGTGGAGAGAAGCACAGGAGATAGGCAGGGGGGAGAAGTATGGTGGAGAGAAGCACAGGAGAGAAGCATGGGGGAGAGAAGCACAGGAGAGAAGCAGGGGGGAGAAGTATGGTGGAGAGAAGCAGAGGAGAGAAGCATGGGGGAGAGAAGCACAGGATAGAAGCAGGGGGGAGAGAAGCACAGGAGAGAAGCAGGGGCAGAAGTATGGTAGAGAGAAGCACAGGAGAGAAGCAGGGGGGAGAAGTATGGTGGAGAGAAGCACAGGAGAGAAGTATGGTGGAGAGAAGCACAGGAGAGAAGCATGGAGGAGAGAAGCACAGGAGAGAAGCAGGGGGGAGAAGTATGGAGGAGAGAAGCACAGGAGAGAAGCATTGGGGAGAGAAGCACAGGAGAGAAGCAGGGGCAGAAGTATGGTAGAAGCACAGGAGAGAAGCAGAGGGGAGAAGTATGGTGGAGAGAAGCACAGGAGAGAAGCATGGGGGAGAAAAGCACAGGAGAGAAGCAGGGGGGAGAAGTATGGTGGAGAGAAGCACAGGAGAGAGGCAGGGGGGAGAAGTATGGTGGAGAGAAGCACAGGAGAGAAGCATGGGGGAGAGAAGCACGGGAGAGAAGCAGGGGGGAGAAGTATGGTGGAGAGAAGCACAGGAGAGAAGCATGGGGAGAAGTATGTTGGAGAGAAGTACAGGAGAGAAGCATGGGGGAAAGAAGCAGGGGGGAGAAGTATGGTGGAGAGAAGTACAGGAGAGAAGCATGGGGGATAGAAGCACAGGAGAGAGGCAGGGGGGAGAAGTTTAGGGGAAAAAAGCATGGGGGAGAGAAGCACAGGAGAGAAGCAGGGGGGAGAAGTATGGTGGAGAGAGGCACGGGGGAGAGAAGCAGGGGGGAGAAGTATGGTGGAGAGAAGCACAGGAGAGAAGCAGGGGGGAGAAGTATGGTGGAGAGAAGCACAGGAGAGAAGCATGGGGGAGAGAAGCACAGGAGAGAAGCAGGGGGGAGAAGTATGGTGGGGAGAAGCACAGGAGAGAAGCATGGGGGAGAGAAGCAGGGGGGAGAAGTATGGTGGAGAGAAGCACAGGAGAGAGGCAGGGGGGAGAAGTATGGTAGAGAGAAGCACAGGAGAGAAGCATGGGGGAGAGAAGCAGGGGGGAGTAGTATGGTGGAGAGAAGCACAGGAGAGAAGCATGGGGGAGAGAAGCACAGGAGAGAAGCAGGGGGGAGAAGTATGGTGGAGAGAGGCACAGGAGAGAAGCAGGGGGGATAAGTATGTTGGAGAGAAGTACAGGAGAGAAGCATGGGGGAAAGAAGCAGGGGGGAGAAGTATGGTGGAGAGAAGTACAGGAGAGAAGCATGGGGGAAAGAAGCAGGGGGGAGAAGTATGGTGGAGAGAAGTACAGGAGAGAAGCATGGGGGAGATAAGCACAGGAGAGAAGCAGGGGGGAGAAGTATGGTGGAGAGAAGCACAGGAGAGAGGCAAGGGGGAGAAGTTTGGTGGAGAGAAGCACAGGAGAGAAGCATGGGGGAGAGAAGCACAGGAGAGAAGCAGGCGGGAGAAGTATGGTGGAGAGAAGCACAGGAGAGAAGCATGGAGGAGAGAAGCACAGGAGAGAAGCAGGGGGAGAAGTATTGTGGAGAGAAGCACAGGAGAGAAGCATGGGGGAGAGAAGCACAGGAGAGAAGCATGGGGGAGAGAAGCACAGGAGAGAAGCAGGGGGGAGAAGTATGGTGGAGAGAAGCACAGGAGAGAAGCATGGGGGAGAGAAGCACAGGAGAGAAGCATGGGGGAGAGAAGCACAGGAGAGAAGCAGGGGGGAGAAGCATGGGGGAGAGAAGCACAGGAGATAGGCAGGGGGGAGAAGTATGGTGGAGAGAAGCACAGGAGAGAAGCATGGGGGAGAGAAGCACAGGAGAGAAGCAGGGGGGAGAAGTATGGTGGAGAGAAGCAGAGGAGAGAAGCATGGGGGAGAGAAGCACAGGAGAGAAGCAGGGGGGAGAGAAGCACAGGAGAGAAGCAGGGGCAAAAGTATGGTAGAGAGAAGCACAGGAGAGAAGCAGGGGGGAGAAGTATGGTGGAGAGAAGCACAGGAGAGAAGTATGGTGGAGAGAAGCACAGGAGAGAAGCATGGAGGAGAGAAGCACAGGAGAGAAGCAGGGGGGAAAAGTATGGAGGAGAGAAGCACAGGAGAGAAGCATTGGGGAGAGAAGCACAGGAGAGAAGCAGGGGCAGAAGTATGGTAGAAGCACAGGAGAGAAGCAGGGGGGAGAAGTATGGTGGAGAGAAGCACAGGAGAGAAGCATGGGGGAGAGAAGCACAGGAGAGAAGCAGGGGGGAGAAGTATCGTGGAGAGAAGCACAGGAGAGAGGCAGGGGGGAGAAGTATGGTGGAGAGAAGCACAGGAGAGAAGCATGGGGGAGAGAAGCACGGGAGAGAAGCAGGGGGGAGAAGTATGGTGGAGAGAAGCACAGGAGAGAAGCATGGGGGAGAGAAGCACAGGAGAGAAGCAGGGGGGAGAAGTATGGTGGAGAGAAGCACAGGAGAGAAGCATGGGGAGAAGTATGTTGGAGAGAAGTACAGGAGAGAAGCATGGGGGAAAGAAGCAGGGGGGAGAAGTATGGTGGAGAGAAGTACAGGAGAGAAGCATGGGGGAAAGAAGCAGGGGGGAGAAGTATGGTGGAGAGAAGTACAGGAGAGAAGCATTGGGGAGAGAAGCACAGGAGAGAGGCAGGGGGGAGAAGTTTAGGGGAAAAAAGCATGGGGGAGAGAAGCACAGGAGAGAAGCAGGGGGGAGAAGTATGATGGAGAGAGGCACGGGGGAGAGAAGCAGGGGGGAGAAGTATGGTGGAGAGAAGCACAGGAGAGAAGCAGGGGGGAGAAGTATGGTGGAGAGAAGCACAGGAGAGAAGCATGGGGGAAAGAAGCACAGGAGAGAAGCAGGGGGGAGAAGTATGGTGGGGAGAAGCACAGGAGAGAAGCATGGGGGAGAGAAGCAGGGGGGAGAAGTATGGTGGAGAGAAGCACAGGAGAGAGGCAGGGGGGAGAAGTATGGTAGAGAGAAGCACAGGAGAGAAGCATGGGGGAGAGATGCAGGGGGGAGTAGTATGGTGGAGAGAAGCACAGGAGAGAAGCATGGAGGAGAGAAGCACAGGAGAGAAGCAGGGGGAGAAGTATGGTGGAGAGAAGCACAGGAGAGAAGCAGGGGGGATAAGTATGTTGGAGAGAAGTACAGGAGAGAAGCATGGGGGAAAGAAGCAGGGGGGAGAAGTATGGTGGAGAGAAGTACAGGAGAGAAGCATGGGGGAAAGAAGCAGGGGGGAGAAGTATGGTGGAGAGAAGTACAGGAGAGAAACATGGGGGAGAGAAGCACAGGAGAGAAGCAGGGGGGAGAAGTATGGTGGAGAGAAGCACAGGAGAAAGGCAAGGGGGAGAAGTTTGGTGGAGAGAAGCACAGGAGAGAAGCATGGGGGAGAGAAGCACAGGAGAGAAGCAGGCGGGAGAAGTATGGTGGAGAGAAGCACAGGAGAGAAGCATGGAGGAGAGAAGCACAGGAGAGAAGCAGGGGGGAGAAGTTTGGTGGAGAGAAGCACAGGAGAGAAGCAGGGGGGAGAAGTATTGTGGAGAGAAGCACAGGAGAGAAGCATGGGGGAGAGAAGCACAGGAGAGAAGCAGGGGGGAGAAGTATGGTGGAGAGAAGCACAGGAGAGAAGCATGGGGGAGAGAAGCAGGTGGGAGAAGTATGGTGGAGAGAAGCACAGGAGAGAAGCAGGGGGGAGAAGTATGGTGGAGAGAAGCACAGGAGAGAAGTAGGGGGGAGAAGAAAACAGTCCCAGGTTTCACACTGAGTGAGTATAAATATATTTAGAATCTATATTATTAACTATATGTATAATATGTACTGTTTTAGTGTCATTTTGTGCCATTTTGGTTGGTGGTGTGCCCCGGGATTTTTTAAGTATAAAAAGTGTGCTGCGGCTCAAAAAAGGTTGAAAATGACTGCCCTAAACCAATACAGACTTCCTAAATACAGACCTCCCAAATGATTGCACAATTTAGACCAGTCCCTGGGAGTACAGTGGCTGATATGGGAAAAGCAAGGTGAATCTACAGTCAGGGCCCTGAGCCTAGGACCATTGCGCAGTATGTTATACGATGGGTCTTAGTATTTGTAGGAGATATAACAATAAAGTTGCAGTTATTTCTAAGTTTAACAAAAGTCTATAATTTATACTTAGAAATAAAAATTGTCTGGTGCCGAGTCTGCTAGCAATAATGGAAAGATTATGTCACTGCAAGATCCACCTCACTCCCTCTTGTCCCCGGGGCTCTCTGGTCAGCAGCCATTAACAGGAATCTGATTGACTTTTTTTTTTATAGCATATTCCCATTTTACTTCTGGGACCCTGATCATTTGTTGGAAAAAGCGACGACAAATAGAAGTACAAATGCGTCTCAGAATAACTCCATCAGCGTGCATTACCAGCCACATCCGTTAGACACCTTTCCTCAATAAATATATTTAATGCTTGGTTGACCCAATTGTCTTTTTTCCGCATACAAGTTTTAATGGCTGAAAATAGATGCCAGATTTTTCTTTGTTAAAGGATACTGAGGCAATTACTATAGCGCAATATTTCGGCTATAAAATATAGTCTGGGCAGATGGCAGGACATGCTTATTCTACATGAACTGATCATACTGGTGTAATAAATTACCCAAGCAAATTGTGCAACAGTCACAAAGCCTCTTGCAATTACTGGGACCATTACAACATTAGAGAAATCCTAAAAGCATTGACCTTTCCATACAATAATTTTATCATTATATTTTACAAATGTCATCATTTAACTCTTCAATGTGTTTCAGAAGTGGTTACGGATAATCCACAGAACATATGTACACTTTGTCTTATCATTACATTACACGGATTTTCCATTTCAAACAAGTTAATGTAATTTTTTTGCATAATGAAAAGCTATACAAATATACTTTCTCTATTAATTGACCTTTTGTAGTAAAACAAGAGAAAATTCAATTAAATTGTGTAATTCTGGCTAACTGAAGCCACCTCATAGGGGAGAGCATTACATGTATACATTTAAAGGGGCTATCCAGCGATAATCTTTTTCTTTCAAATCAATTGGTGTCAGAAGGTTATATAGATTTGTAATTTGCTTCCATTCAAAAATCTCAGGTCTTCCTATACTTATCAGCTGCTGTATGTCCTGAAGGAAATTGTGTTTTTTTTTCAGTCTGACACAGTGCTCTCTGCTGACATCTCTGTCCAAGATAGGAATTGTCCAGAGCAAATTCTCATAGAAAACCTCTCCTGCTCTGGACAGTTCCTGTCTCTGACAGAGGTGGCAGTAGAGAGCACTGTGTCACAATAGAATGAAAACACCACTTCCTGCAGGACATAAAGCAGCTGATACGTATGGGAAGACTTGAGATTTTTAAATAGAAGTAAATTACAAATCTATATAACATTCGGAAACCAGTTAATTTAAAAGAAAAATATTTTTGCTGGAGTGCCTCTTTAACACTGAATTCTGCTCCCCCTGCACTGGCTGTATAACTCTGTATGCAGCATGTTCCCCCAAGTGGTGGCAGAAAGTACCTAGAATTTTATCATTTAAAGGGAACCTTTCACCATGAAAATGCAGTCCAATCTCTCAGCATAATGGTATAGGACAGGAAGGTAATGAGCAGACTGTGATATAGTTGTGTAATTTATTGTTTGAAATCGCTGCTTTTTCTTGGCTTAGAAGTCCTCTTGTCCTCACTCCTCCTTTTGGTCTCCACTATGTGTGCTGTGAGGCATGAGATAAAGAGAGACATGCAGGTTGGCCATGAGGAGCAGAGAGAGACGCACAATGAAAGATTTAAAAATTAGAACAAAAAAAATGCAATACATAAACCAGTCACCCTCCGCTCTGCTAAATAGGGGGCACCTGGTTAAATGCTCGAGTCTCCCATTGGTTTCAATGGGTTTCGTTATTTGAAAATTTAATAGAGCATTGAACATTGAAAAATGCTTGACTCGAGTGTCGATCACTCAAGCATCTTAGTGCTCGCTCAACACTAGACCAGACCAGTCACATGTGTAAGATGAGTCAGATGCTGCTCTGATATATGTTGATATATACTGTGTGGAGGCACAGAGGGAGGCGGTATGACTGTCTTGGGGTTATAAAGGATGTTGTTTTTTCTGTCTTTGGGCCCAACGAAGGCCACTATTACTGTCTAGGGTCACAGAGGGGTTACTACTACTGTCTGGGAGCATATGAAGTTGGACCAGCTCAGAGGAAACTTTGCTTCTTGTTTTTCTTCCCATCAAATTAATTCTGGGCTGCAAGTGATGTGTGCACACTCTGTAAGTTGTCGTTTTACCGCCTGTCTGACTGAGAGATTTGAAATGGACAGATTTGCAGCAGCTACACCTAAATGCACTGGACTACAGAACAAATTGATAGAACTAGTGTAATATTCAGCTCAAAAGCTGCGATTATATGAAAACTTATGCAATAAACTGCATTCCCTCTGCCTGAAAAACCAGTAGCCTAGAATAAAAACCCTTAAGGGTGCCTTTACACGTACCGTATCCCTGCGCATTTATCGCTGCGAGTTTCTCGCACATAAATCCACAGTGATACTGATATAAAGTCAATGTATGTTTATTCTCGCTGCATGTTTGGTGCCATTTTGGTGCGTGTTTGGTGCGATTTTTAAATGCGAGTTTTGATTTTCACATGATTTTCACAGCAGAGTTTAACGCCACAAAAAACGCAGCTACTTTCGTGTGAGTTTTATGCGAGTTTCGTGCAAATTTTTTTGTGATAAATACTCAGCGATACGGTATGTGTGAAGGAACCCTAAGGGAGAATATTTTAATACAAATTTTCGCTGGACTTTTCTCAGCTTTCTATCTACATAGATAGCTTAGAGAAAGATGAAACAACAATGTCTCCTTTCCCCAATACTGCTCAGGAAAGGCTGTTGTTTCCTGACCCTTGGCCACTGGCTGTGGGCAAAACTACATCCGCATGCAATGTCACAATGTTGCAGTGACACTGTGCAGCTACTGAACATCCCTTAGACCTGTCCTACCATGTCTCTGAGGGGAGGGCACTCCTTTAAGTCTTTTAAATCCATGGCTGATATCTGATATCTTCCTATTTTGCTGGCAGTGGCTGTGTTGCCTGTTCTGGGCCACAATTCCCATTTGCATAGGGTTGTTTGACGAGTAAGAAACTTGTATGGTATAAAACATAGTTCTATGGCCGAAATGAATCCTGAAACTGAAAGTTTTACTTGTTTATCAGCAGGCATCCTGCTTTATTAAGTGGCATAGATTACTCCCCATAGACTTATACAGATATATGTATATGTGTTTTATAGCATCCCTCCATTCATTTGCATACTACTTCACAGCAGGAACAAACATAACAGAATATATAATAGAGATAACAGCTGAGTATGTAGATGTAAACACGGTAAAACAGGAATCCCTGCTGCGGAGATGCCACCAACTAAGCTTTATGCATATGGAATTTAGGCTGGAGGAGATTGTGTAAAGATTCCGAAATTCAGATTTGTAAAATGCTAAATATCTTTTGGATAAATGTATTTACATTGAGTGACAGATCTGACCTTTACAGCTCTGTAGCTTCCACATTCAGACAGGTGTCGGCATTTCCACCTCACAGCCATTGCATTAGAAATGAAAAGCAAAGCAGCTGAACAAATAGTTATACAAAAGTAGAAATATTTATTTTTTCACTTTTGGATCATACATTTGCAAAGAGTCAAAGAGGTGTTCCCAATCCCCTGAAGTGCTAGGGGTTATAACACCTCTTCTCTCCCCCTCCCACCCCCATAGAGATAAGAGCTTTTTTAGCATGCTCGAGTCCAATGGTTTGCATTTGAATACCAGTGACCGAGGCTCTAGTGAGTCCAGGAAAATATAGCAATGGTGATGCATAGCTACTGTACATCTCAGCTATTCAAGTCAATGGCAACTGAGCTGCAGTAACCAGGTTCGGCCACTACACAGTGAACAGAGCCTACTGCTTCCACCCCATTCACTGTATTGCACAAATGTTGAACAGCTGATTGGTGGGGCACCATGCCGATCAGTGACTGGTGACTTATGGATAGATGATCAGTCTATTTGGTCCATAACAAACCCTTAAAAATATCTACATGTAATTGGGCGGTATGGGCAAACTTTAAAAAAGAGACCCCTCCCCCCTTCTTTGACAGCACTTCCTGTTCTCCAGTTATTGGCTGAAGCGGCCTACACTCTGCACATTATACTACTAATACTGAGGGCTCCTTGCTCTATTTGCAACTCTTTGGACTAGAAGGTTGGTGGTGATCTCTGAAAGGGAGGTAAGGAGTACATTCAGCCAGTAGCTGCAGATCAGTATTGAAGCTGGAGAACGGTTGTTGGTTTTCAACACCTACTGGACTGGCTTGGTGTCATGTCCGTGCCTGTTCAGACATCGGCGTGGTCTTCGGCCCATAAAGTTGCATAAGAGACTATGCTTTTGGCCATGATTCGGGGCCTGAATTGTTTGTTTCTTTTGCTGTGTGGGGATTGACAGGTCCTCCACCAAACCCGACTGGGTTTCTGCTTGGCTAGTGCTGGGCTGCAGATGGTTTATTCTGATTGGTGATGGACAGCGGCCTACACCACTCATCTCTAGTCCCTGTCAGTTTGTGTTCTCTGAGGTCTGGTCCAATCACACTAGGAAACAGGACTAGACTTCTCATACATTCACTTGTGCTCTTGGACATTGCTTGTAATAGTCTCTTGAGCCGGCATTTATATTGGATTGGATTACTTGGAATTCTGTATTATTTGCCTGTCCTTCTGACCTCTGTTTCGCCAGCTGTTATTGTACTGTTCTGATATCTCCAGTTTGACCTGTATCTGCCTGACCATTCTTTATTGTGTGTGTCTGTCTTGTTCTGTGTTTTAACTTACTCAGCATATGGCCCAACACCAAGTTGTCACTTGCGGCCTTGTGCAAGACTGTCAAGTAGGCAGGTCAGGTACAGTATTGGGGGACCTAGTGCTAGGGCGCACACTGTCTGTCCGTCCCTGTCTACCATTCAGGTCTCAGAGTCCCTAGGATTTGGGTCATGGAAAAAACAACAAATATCCCCACCCCCAAGTATTCAAACCCCTATATTTGCCAATGATTCAGCGCTTCATCCGCTCCAGTGTCCCTACTCTGCTGCAGTAAGTGCATGTGACACTGTAGCCAATCACTGGCCTCAGCTGTCTATTTCTGCATTTACTACAAGCAGTGATTGGCTGTAGTGTCATGTGCTTAATATACTCAGCTTTATTACATTATGGCAGACACTGACGTGGAAGCAAATTTAGAATTTTTTTATTTTTTTTATTCGAATATTTATTTTTTCATTTACCTCGCTCCCAGTATGAAGGGATTTGACAAAAAAAGCCCTTTAAGACTTGTTCACACGCAGTCTTTTGATCAGTATTTCTTTCAGTATTTTGGTCAGTTTTTATAGCCAAAATCAGGAGTGGAACTGACAGAGAAAAACTATAATAGAAAGTTTTGCACTGTTTCTGTGTTTTTAATCCACTCCTGGTTCAGGTTGAAAAAATACTGACCAAAATACTGAGCGAAATACTGTGTGTGAACATAGCCTCAAAGTGTACAAAACACCTTGAAAACTTGTATTTTGACCACAAGAAGGGAAGACTTCATGTCCCTTATATGACCATAGTAGGTCTATTTTACCTATTATGAACATTTGTACAGCCTTTTACTATAACCACTGGTTTCTTCCATTCATTACGCCAAAGTGTAAAAGAGACTCTTACAGGGAGAAGTCTTTCCAAGTTCCCGTTTATATATAGTGCTTATTGTTTTTCTCCCCATTAGGTCTCTAACAAATGTAAATGTTCCTTTGTTGTCGAGACCTAATAAGTTTTGCTCACCCCATATAGTGAAAATCAATAGTGTATTTTACCTGCTGTAAATGATAGCGCAATCTCGCCACCAAACACGACAAAATGATAGAGTCCAAGAGCAAAACACCACTGTGTTATACTTGTATTTGTTCAAAGGAACTAGGCTGAGATTGAGAATGACAGCTTTTTCAGTCAACTGCAGATTGTATGTAATGGCCTGAAAAAAATAACTTTGCCAACAAATAAGACATTGCGTTTAGTATTTTGTATGCTGTCTGTGACCCGACTGTAAGACCTTTCATAAGCAACTGATTTCTCGTCGTCTGTCTACCCAAGACTGAGGCCTTAGACTATAAACCTTAGTAAAACAAAAGCGCAATACAATTGCCTGAAGGGAATTGTTTCATCTTTTGTACGACCCAAGAATTTACTTTTATCAGTACTGCTAAAGTACTGCAATTACAGTGATTTTTTTTTCTTTTTTTTTTTTTTGCCCCAAGGAAATTGACATTTATAGAAAACCATCCAGTTCATTTGTCTGTGTAAACAAGACAGATCCCACAATAAATATTCCATAGACCTAGATACGTGCAGTCTCGCACACACAATGCTTCTCTGTCCTTAAGCTGTTTCACTGCAATAACTATAGTAATTTTATATAACTATAATAATAGTCATAACTATACCCAATTTTACTAGTGAAAGGGAGGGAGGCAAACAAATGTCCTTGTGAAGGTTGTCATAAAAGGTTCAGATGTTTTTTTTTTCCAGTATTTGTAATTTACTCATTGTCATTGCAATATCTATCATTGCAGTTACATCACTGGCCACTAGATGTCACCTCTATAGGCATCAGTTCAAACTGGTAACTCAAAAACCCATTTATTACCCAAGTATTAGTGGATGGCAAAAGGTAACAGGTGTGTTGTAAGACAATCACGTTCTTTCTTGAGAAGAGCATCATAAGGCCGGGTTCACACTATGTATGACACTGGCCGTTCTGTGACACAGCCATGTCACAGAACGGGCGGTGTCAGTGAAATTCATCCCGGCCGGTACTACAGTACCGGCCGGATGAACTTAATTTCTTTTTAATTGGGATGCGGGCACATTCGGGTGTGCCTGTGTTCAAATTACCCATAGCCGACAATGTAAAGTGCGGCTGGAGCTGCCGCACAAAACTGACATGTCAGTGTATACACTCTAGCTGTGATTCCATAGACTTCAATGCAATGTATATTTTCAATTAATAACGGCCGGTGTTGCAATCTACAACAACGGCCGTTATTAGTTGAATAAATACGTTGTGTGAACTTAGCCTTAGAGTAGCTTCACACGTATCGGATCCACAGCGGATTTCACGCTGCAAATTTTCATTCCGCTGCAGATATGTGACCCTGCCCCTTTAACCCCCGGCTGCCCGCAGCCCCAGCCCGGAGCATATATAACCTGCTCGGCACCGCAGCTGTGTGAAGCTCCCGGCTCCCCTCGCTCCTCATCAGCCAATCAGTGCTGCCGTGCACTGATTGGCTGATGAGGAGTGAGGGGAGCCGGGAGCTTCACACAGCCACGGCGCTGAACAGGTTATGTATGCTCCTGGCCGGAGGCAGCCCTGAAGCATACATCACCTGCTCCAGACTCCTGCTTGCTTCGGAGCCTCCCGGCATCTCCCGGCGGTCAGCCAATCAGTGCGATGCAGCAGGGCAGTGCACTGATTGGTTGACCGCCGGGAAATGCTGGGAGGCCCCGAAGCAAGCAGGAGCCTGGAGCAGGTGATGTATGCTCCGGGCCGGGGCTGCGGGCTGAGGGGGTTAAAGGGGCCAGGTTACATATCCGCAGCGGAATGAAAATTCCGCTGTGGATATGTAACCCATAGACCGTCACACTACATGGATCCGCAGCGGAATGCAAACCCGCAGCATGAAATCCGCTGCGGATCCAGTACGTGTGAAGGCACCCTTAAGGTGTATAGTTTATTCACACTCTAATGAGAATTCTGGGGGAATGATATGCAAAGCAGCTCTTTTGCACCACATTTTGGAGGTAAATTTAGGAAGCCTAAGAACAGGACTGGGGATTTAATAAGCCAAGCCAAAAGAACAAGTAATCCATCTGCAGATAGCGGTTTCAGAGGTTTTGCCCATCATAAGTACAGAGCAGGGTGCTGTCTGGCCACGAGAGGTCTGAGCATGGGCACCAAAGGGGCAATTTTTCTCTTTGAGGAGAACACTATGAAGGTGTATAGTGACTTGTAAACTTGTAACATACACCACAGACCTCTCTGCAGCCAGTCAGCACCCTGCTCTGTACTAGCCAGAGGCAAACACCCAAAACAGCTGTCTACAGATGGGTCACTTCTCCTCCTGGGAAAGTTTTCTGCCTTGGTTTATAAAAGGGGAACTTCAGTGGAAATGTTTTTCTTTCAAATCAACTGGTGTCAGAAAGTGCAAAGATTTGTAATTTATTTCTATAAAAAAAAAATCTCCAGTCTTCAAGTACTTACCAGCTGCTGTATGCCATAGACATAAACAAGGCAGAGAGGTCAGTCCATCCAATAAAAACAATATCTTTATTCCAAATTCATTTAAAAGTTTTCCAGGCGGTTACAAAAAGTACAAAAATACACAAATCTGTTTGTTTCCGCCTGGAAAACTTTAAAATGAATTTGGAATAAAGATAAAGTTTTTATTGGATGTGCTTACCTCTCCTCCTTGTTTTTGAAGATACTTAAAGATTTCCTTGGTCGTGCACTAGCTGGGTGAGCTAGAACACTATTTTGTCTTAATGCCATAGACACAGATATATAGGACATACAGCAGCTGATAAGTACTGGAAGACTGGATATTTTTTAATAGAAGTAAATTACAAATCTCTGCCACTTTCTGGCACCAGTTGATTTGAAAGAAACATTTTTTGCTAGGGTTGCCCTTTAAATCCCCAGTCATGTTCTGAGATTTCTTAAAGGCCTGAAAAGAAAGTTATCTCTAAAAGGTGGTGCAAGAGAGCAACTTTGCATATCCTGCTTTCCAAAGTCTGCAGCATTCACTTCTCCCGAATGAAATCAATATGGACACTCAGCTTTGCATGCATGTGGCCTATAGCTGTCTAATGTATTTTATATTAGCAAAAAAATATTTTCCAGGAACAGGATCAGTTTTGTCTATTATCTATGATCTGTCACCCTCCAAACATCAGGCAAGCACCATATTACTAACTACTGCCTTCTGATGTCTAAACAAATCTGGACCTATTTAGAGTAATTAAAAGTAGTTTCTAGGTATACATTTCTGTTCAATTTATTTATTCCCTGGTCCAACAGAGATATTAGATATTAATCTACTGCCATGAGTATTACCCATTAAGCCAGTCTGGACCCCAGGGACATTACAGGAAAACAAAGACTGTTTTAGAAGCTCAGTGGAGGGTCTTGCAGATTCATGGGAAATGCAGGTTTAGAGGATGACTAGCTTTATATATATTGTTGTTCTTCGTGTCACCACTAAAAACAGAACTCCACAAAAAACTCATATTAAGTCAGTATGGTGTCATGGTATCCATTGAGCAATATATCCAGTACTGGATTGTGCTTTCTATTACAAAGAAAAATATAATAAAAATTAGATCACCTGGTAATTTCAGCAAGACTGGATCATTATTGAATGTGTATGAAATTGACGGCAGATGGTGGAAAGGAGAATGGGGCAGTTGCATTTTAACATGTCCCATGCATTGTTCTAATGGAAGATAATCTGGCATCAAAAGTGTCTGGCAGCTGCTTCTCCTTTTTTCCTGTTGCGTTTGACTAAGGGCCGTACTACACAGCCTGATCATTAATGTAAACTGCCACTTTGCCAGATTGGTGCTCCTTTACCGAGCCTATTACACGGCTCGATAATTGTGCAGCAAGGGCTGTATATACATATATATAGTTAGCCCTTGCTGTATATAGTAAATAATAAACGTATATATACGTTACCTCTCCACGCTTCCTGGTGTTCTTCTTGCGTCTTTCCACTCCTGGCAGCTGCCTATGGAACTTTAGAGCCAATCACTGGTCGAGGCAGGACTGTGCCATGGCCAGTGATTGGCTGAGTGGCATGTCAAAGACCAATGTAGAAGTTTCAGAGGTGGTGACTGAGCAGAAGTGAGAAGAACACCAGGGACTGTGGAGATGTGTGTATAACGTTTATTTTTTACACAGTAATCAGCCGTACACGTAGCAATGCAAGGTCAGTGGTCGATCATTGTCGCTAGGCCCAATGTATGTCTGTATTAGGGGCCTACCCCTTTATGACTGTCCATACAAATATGTGATCAAAACTTTCAGTATACAGGGGAGAAAGCATTTTGCCATCTCTACCTTGGGCAATTTGCTTAGAAATTCCCTTTGAAAATCCTGGACATGCTCCTACTTCTGATGGTAAGTCTCTGCAATAGAGAATAAACAGTGACACCATAAAACTGCATTTTACCAGATATCTAAGTAACTAATTCCTATTGCCGCCGCCGCTGCTTCTGCTTCATAACTCTCAATTCCCTTTTAGTAAAACAGTCATAACCTCATTGACTGTGTATATAACATGCATATTTATACTACCAAATGCATAACTTTGCATGAATCCCCTTCGCCGATCATCTGTCACTGGCGCAATTACTGGCAGCTCGATGTTTTAATGAAGGGGTTGGGGGCTGTATGTAGCAAATAGAACCTTGGTAGAGGATCTCTCTCCTCCCGCAGACAGCCCGTTGTTCTTATAATTAGGGTTGATTTCAGGCGGCTAAACATGATTAAAAGTTCTTTATTGTGCGAGGTGGAAAACTTACTCTCGGAGGCTGTAATGAATGTTTGTTTAGCTATTACCATGTCGAAGAAAGTGTCGCAGGTCTTTAAGTTTTGAAGTTAAGAAGCAACCTGTAAACCTTTCCATGGTAAACACAAAGAAGACATAAGAGGTTTTAATAACGCTGTGGGATAATACTTTGCTTTAACTTCACTCGAAACCTTTTATGTAAACTGAAGAGAAGAGTAAAAAGTAGAATATATGAGAGGAATACTAACCAAGAACCACTTATACTGACTGAGAAGGATGTAATGTACTTACAACAACCTCCTCACATGGTGTTCTATGGAGGAGCATGTGATGTACACCACACTTTATGGCAACAACCGCATAATGTCCATTATTGTGACGTTCTAACAGACGTTATTCAGGCCGCAAAGTGTTGGACGTCGAACAATATGTAAGATTTCTGGCATTTGTGTCTCCATGGATCAGACTTGTGTTTCCAGCACAGTCCACAGACACTCAATTGGATTGATATCTGGGAGATTTGAAGGCAATCATCACCTTGAACTTTGTCCTGTTCTTGAACCAGTCCTGGATATTATTGCAGTGTGACAGAACATATTACCCCACTGCCATTACAGAATATTGTTGCCATGAATGGGTCTATTTGGTCTGCAACAATGTTTAGGTAGGTGCTATGTGTCAAATGTTACCAGGAGCAAAGGTTTCTCAGTAGAACTTTGCCCAAAGCATCATACTGACACCACTGACTTTTCTTCTTTCCATCATAGTACATCCTGGTGTCATCTACTTCTATAAAATAAAAAATCATCATATTCGGCCATCATTCTAATGCCTAATTCTTACTCTATTGTTCATGTACCCATTGTATGCACTTAAGGTGGTGGAAAAGGGTCAGCATTATTGGTTTGGCACTATTATTGGTCTGCAACTACTCAGCTTTATACTTTGTACAAGCTGAATACTGACACCTTTCTATTATTTCACCAATCACTAGCCAGGGACAGGACTGCCGCAACTAATGATAGGCTGAGCGGCGTCACTTCAGACAAGCTCTGAAGTTGCACCGGAGGCTGCGGACAGTGGGCAGGAGCGAAGAGAACACCGGGGAGTGGGCAGAGGTAAAGTATGAACTTAATCGAACTGCCGTCTCTCATTCACTGTCCCATTTTGGAAAGTGATTAGCTGAGCAGCCTGTCACTTCAGAGGCGGCTTCAGGAGCTTCAGTTGTGGCTGTGGTGAGCAGGGAAAAGGCAGCAGGACACCAGGGAGCCTGGACAGGTTAGTATCAAAAAAGGACCCTGGTTGACCTCAGGGAGATCAACCAAAAACACCACGCAGATACCATCACGTGTCTCAACGTCAGTGTATTCTAGGACGTTGTCCCCTAGGTGTCTCTGTGGTGTTTTGGTTGATCTCCCTGAGGTCAACCAGCGTCATTTTGCATGGACTTACTAGCATTGCTCCCATTAACCAGAATCCTACTCCACACTGATGAGGGGCAAATACCCCGAAACAGCTGTCTGTGGATGGATACCTTGCTTGGGTGGTTTCCTTGACTGGAGACATTCCCTGGCTTGGTTGTTCCTTTCCTGAGGAAGGTCTGGATAGCTCACTACGTTGAGACTCTGATGCTGTTTCTGGAGTGTTTTTTTGCACATTTGATTTCCCAGGGGGCAATGTCTTAGAATACAATGATGTCGAGACACGTGATGATGTCTCTGTGGTGTTTTTGGTTGATCTCCCTGACAGACAGACGAACAAACACAATAGAGCGGAGTCAAACGAGCCAAGTCAGCAATACACGGGCAGCGAAGTACAAAATCAGTAAGATAGCGGATAGTCGGTAACAGGCAGGAGGTCAGGTAACAGAGTAACAACAGCGAGTAGATAGGACAGGGTATGCAGGACAGGGATAAGGTGAGCTGGAACTAGATTACTCCAATAGCCAACAGGGAAGTGAGCAACTGGCTTCTTTTTAACCAGAATCAGAGCTTAGGTCCAGCAGCTGATTGGATCAGCCCTGATCCCAGCACCAAGTTCAGCTGGACAGATCTAGCAGTGCAGTAACCAGTCTGACAAGCAAGGCAGGTGTGGCTGGAAGGTAAGACACAATTCAGACAACCCATACAGTGCAAAAAACAGACAAACTCAGCGCTTCTTTGATCACCCGGCACAGACCAAGGAACGCAAAGTCACACTACTGACAATAAGCCTGGAAAACCCCCTTTAAATGAATGTATATTATTGGAATTATAACTGTTTGATTAGAATTTGCTAATACTAAGCATTTTTTTTTGCTGAACTAACCCTTTAAACATATAAATGGGAGCTGTGTCTCAATAGCACAACCTGCCTGGATAAGCAGGCCAAAATCATTTTTCTCACAGGTTTGGAGCACTTATATGGGCACAGTTTGGCAGTCAGTAGGGAGCAGTCAATAAAGTACTGCACATGGCACCAACCAACCAAAGACTAGTCCTGATCATTACAATATATTACCAACAATACCATAATATTAATAATAAATCAACATTAATCATTTCAAAAACAATAATAATCATAAACATGATAAAATCAAGTAACTATTTGCCAATCTCGCAAGAACTCCCATTTTCACCAAACAATCCCCTGTGAAGGGCTAGAAAACCGAGAATACCACGGGCTAAGTAGATTTCACACGTCTTTCTACAAATTGGATGTGATGCATTCAGATAATTTCTATGAAGTGATTTTATTCATCTGGTCCTGCAGAACAGCACAGATAAGGAGAATTAATAGCAAAACAAAAAAATCTGGAGTTTGGGGAGACAATAGGCTTATGTTGTGAGCTAATTAACTGAAGGAATACAGCAGTCATGAGACGGGAAGGTTCAGGAGGCAAATCTTACCTTGAAAATAAACAGAATTATGCTAAGAAAGGCTGTGGCTGTGTAAACAACACTAATGCTTAATCATTACAGTCAGATGTGGCATAGTGTTTGTTAACATTATACATGCATTAAAATACCCACTTATGCAAATGCTAACTCTGTAATATTCCATTCAACGCCGCTGCTCATTCTGGGTTTTATTTGCTGTCGTAATTAATTATTTTTTCCCCCTCACAGCAGCATTGAGAATTATTTGGCTTTTAATGGGAGGAAAGAAAAGCTTTCATCTTGCTACATTTAATTTCCATTGCTTTATGCAATACAGCCCCTTATTGATAGAAGAGGACTCTGTAATGGGTATTTTAGTGTTCAGTGGGTTGTTGTGCTAACCAGGGTTAAAGGGGATGTTTAAGATTTGGAAAAAAACAAAACAAAAAAGAGCCTTTGTGTTCAGAAACAGTGCCATGCTTTTCCTGTGGTAGTGTTTGGTATTGCAGCTTAGCCTTATGTGAATGTGAGAAAATTATGTCTATAATGGGAAGGAAAAGCTATGATCACACAATTTGCAACAAATAACAAATATGAGTTTTGTGATAGAGGGAATCATAAGCGATAGAGATGAGTGAACTCCAATTATGTTCAGGTTTGTCTCTGCATTTGATTACCAATAGCCTAAGAAGTTGAAAGTAGCCCTAAGTAGTCCTGGAAAACATTAATACAGCCTATGTCCACGTTCACACAACCTATTAATCAAGGTCGTTGTTGCAAATGTGCCATAGACTTGTAAAGATTAACTACTTAGCTCCTGACATCATGCTTACTTTCTACCGGTTCCAAGCTCCTGCATGCTATTGATGGCCTCGCTGAAAGCTCAGTGATTGGCTGAGCGGGCTGTCAGTGTGCGAAGAAGTGGAGAAGCATGCAGGAGCATGCAGACACTCGAACATGTTGATGAATAATGGCATATTGTTGAGTGGAATACGAATTGGGAATTATAATGCAGCTGTCACCATATTCCTCCCAAAAGTGATAGTAAAAGATGGTGCAAATACTGAACTAGGCAACAACTGCCATGGACAACCATGTGGAGAAAAGACAGAAAGCTTAAAGAGGTATTCCAGGAAAAATGTACTTATCATCTATCCACAGGATAAGGCAAAAGTAGGAGACTTTGTACCCCCACGATCTCTGTATCCGGGCTTCTGTATAATAAATAGAGCTGCGGGTATGGCAAGTCATTCCTATAGAGCTGACGGAAAGAGTCGAGTATGCCAGAAGAGCGCTTTACTTGGCTCTTTCCGTCGGCTCCATAGGAATAACTGTGGCTCAATTCATGATACAAAAGCCGGGGCCCGGTATGGAGATCGTGGGGGGTAAAGAGGTCGGCCTCCCTGCGATCTCCTACTTTTCTCCTATCCTGTGGATTTTCCTGGAATACCCCTTTACGTAAATAATTTACATAGTCTTCTATTTGCAATTCAAGTCCCCTTTCCCAACACCTTCGGATGACGGATAAACTTAGTGCTCACAAAGAATACCTTCTCAATCAACACTTTTCCTTGCCACGTGTAATGGTCCCTTATTTATCCAGCGAATACTACTTTTGTGCTACTGCATCACGTACACTATTAACTACCCTCATAATGGTCCTTAAATTAGATTTAACAGCTGTACAAATAAATATTATTGCGGAGAGGAGCTGGTTCACACATTATGCTGTGATAATGCATTGATGGCCATTATCACACTGATACCAAACGCAAGCTCCCAGGATGCATCTCCTTCCAGCAGTCCAGACTAGCTCTATTAATAGCTTATTAAATCCCCTCCACTGCCCTCCCCTCTATCTCTTCTAGCACTAAGGAGAGAGGTTAAGAGCGTATAAAATAGGCCTGATACTTTGTGCAAAGGCTAGTGCTAGTCAGAAAAGGCACAATTGGACTGATGAGGACAGTGCATGGGATTGTGATTGAGGATGGTTGTCCAAGGTATTTCAGGAGTACTTGAGAGTAATTGCTACATTTAGACAGAAGGACAGATAATAAAAAGCACAGCCGAATGGATGACATAGAAAGCTGCAAACCCTAAGTGAGCTAAGATAGTGTAAGAAATCTGCTCCCAAGGTCACATGTAAGTCAACTTCAGTCCCCATTCCTGAGTGCTGTTGTTTTAATGTGACAGAACTACCCTGAGAGTAGGATCAAGTAGAGGGGGAGACACTCATATATACATATATACAGCTGTATAAAAATGTAAATGATTCTCTGGAAATTATCTGGACTTCTGCATTGATTATTAATAACAAAATGTCTGGTTGTGATTTAAGCAACAACCTATAACACATATAAGAACACAATCTAACTAAGCTAATACCATAAAACAGTTGTACCGTTTATGCCTTTTATTGAGTAAACATCCACAGTGCAAGGAGAAAATGTAAGTGACTTGTCCAAAAGCTAGTTGTTAAAGGGAGATTCAAGAAAGGAGATGAAATAAGAAGTGTGGGGTTCATAGATGCTTTGCCTATTGTATAAAAGCACATATTCTCCTCAACTCCTTAAAGGGAACCAATCTGCATGATTGTGCTGCACAGTATAGTTCTACTGTTTAGCTCCACGAAGTGGGAAAAAAATAGTTTTATTCCGCTGTGTGAGGACAGGAAAGGGGCAGCAACTAGTCATGTGACCAGTCATGTCTCTCTGCCTTACAGCGTACTCTGCAGAGATGATTGACAGGCAGAGAGACCTGTTAGTGGCCTTTCTGCTTGTAAATCATCCCTGCACTGCGCACTGACAGGCAGAGAGCTGCGATTAGTCACGGACAGCTGACCGCCCAGATGACTATTTGCCCCCCTTTCTTATCCATACGTGGCAGAATAATACTACTTTTTCCCCACTGTAAAGTTACCGCCACAGAAGTGGCTGGTAGCTTTGGGGAGCTGCACAGCAGAGCTATACTGTGCAGCAGGGAACCATAACAGCTGATTGGGCGGTTATGCCCAGTATATCGGGCTGATTGGTTCCCTTTAAGGACCAGGCAGAAGTGGCATGGTACAGAGTGAGGTCATAGAGTGAAAGTGAATCTATCAGATGCAATTCATATTCCAAACTGCTAACTCTATTAGATAGTTGTTAGGGCAAGGAGACACATGGTACCTTCCATACACCTGTATGGGCTTCTATAAGATATGCAAAGTGTAGAAAAGGTGTTTTCAAGCTCCTAAAGTACAAGGGTCTGGAATCCCTCCTCGCTCCCCCTCCAATCCCTATTCCTGTTTGATTGACAGTCATCTGAAAGCTGAGGCCTCTTTTAAAATTTTGCACCTGTGTACAATTTTTAAGACAAGATTTAAAAAAAAAAAAAAAAAAAAAAAAGTTTAGTACTGTGTTAGCCAGAAAAATCCATATCGGGGTAAATACTTGTGATCAAAGTATTTTAGGAGTGATACCTTTATTGGCCAACAAAAAACTGTTAGAGCTGTGAGCTTTCGGGATTTAAAAGATCCCTTCGTCAGACAAGTTCACAAATGAAGGACTAACAGAAACAGCACAACATTTTAGGGATGTTACAGACAAGAAGGGAGAGACATCTGTGAGTAAGGGGGGGGTGGGGGTTGAGGGGGTATATATATATATATATATATATATATATGACAAGATTTGTAAGATCTGGCTTCCAGCTGACTGTCAATCAAACCAGGGTAAGGATGTCAAGAGGAACAGCCCTTTCACCTTCCAGAGCTTGGGAAAGCCTCTTTGGCACTTAACAACCAAGAATAAAAGTGTTTTCTACATTATGGAAGCACAGATTGATACTTAAAGCACCATGGGGAAGATTTATTAAGCATGGTGTAAAGTGAAACTGTCTCAGTCGCCCCTGGCAACCAATCAGATTTCCCCTTTCATTTTCCAAGGTGGAATCTGATTGGTGATTGGTTGCTAGGGGCAACTGGGCCAGTTTCACTTTACACCATGCTTGATTATTCTCCCCCCGTGTGTCTCCTCGACCTAACAGCCATCTAGCAGTGTCAGCAGTTTAGGAACCTGAGTTGCAGCTAACAGATTTTTTTTTTTATTAAATGATTGGTTATTGTGAGCTATGCCTCAACGCAAACAACTTACAAAGGACCTCAGAAGACTTGTTATAAAGCAGCATAAGGCTAGAAAAGGCAACAAAAGCAATGCTAAATAAGGGAGTGTGCATCAAACTACATTCAGACAAAAAGGACCAGATGGGCTAAAA
This sequence comes from Dendropsophus ebraccatus, assembly GCF_027789765.1. NCBI lineage: Eukaryota > Metazoa > Chordata > Amphibia > Anura > Hylidae > Dendropsophus > Dendropsophus ebraccatus. The sequence goes on from NC_091462.1 coordinate 84,674,465, forward strand.
TTGTCTAACTTACGCTATGTTCACATTTGGTAAGAGACCCAGCCGGGTCATGGAACGTCCGGTCTCATAAAAAATAATCTGCAGTACCGGCCGGATGATCTTAAGCAACGCTGACTTCTGATGTGGGTACATTCATGTGCGCCCGCATCAGAACTCCCCACAGCTCACAATAGAGCAAGCGGCCGTAGCCGCTCGCTCCGTAGTGTGAACTGACAGGGTTTTCTGCGGTCGCTATTCAACGAATAGCGGCCGCAAAAAACTGACATGTCAGTTTCTCGCTGCACCGCTAGGGATCCCGGACGGAGTGTATACCATGTGTATACACTCCGGCCGGGATTCCCTCAGCTTGCAGCACTAAGTAAGTACCACAGAAATCACGTCCGTTGTAACAACGGCCATGATTTCTGCGGAACTTACATAATGTGAACATAGCCTTACAGTGTAAACTTAAAGGGGTTGTCCAGGGAAAAATGATTTTTTGTGTTAGGAAAGGGTTAACCAAGGTTAACCCTTCTCTAATATACTTACCTGTCATTAGATGTCTGCTCTGGGAGATCTCTGGGACGGTCACGTGACTTGGCTGCTTCTGATCTTCTGTCTTCCTGTCATTCTCCGGACCGGAAGCTTCTCCTGTCTCTGCTGCCGGTCCGGTGACGTCAGCTGCACTGAGCTCTTCTGTGCCTGTGCCAGCCTCTCCCTCTTCTTATTGGCTGCAGAGTACTTGAGCCTGATTGGCTACACAGTCGGCTCTGCAGATGAAGCGTGAGGGGGACTTGTAAAGACGGAGGGGCTTGATTTCTGCCAGGCAGGTCTCAGCAGTGTCACACTCAGCAGCAGTGCAGACACAGTGTCTTCGTGCCCAGAGTGAAGCTGATTCAGAGGGGGGAATGCTGTCTGTGCTGCTGCCGTTCTGAGAGCTCATTCACCACTTCATTCTGTCACAACACTGTTCCCTGACACATAAATCATCTCCTCTCCGTCCTAACCCACCCCTCCCCCCACACAGAGAGCTGAAGCAGCTGGGTGGGGAAGGTTAGGACACTGGAGATGATTTCTGTGTGACACAACACTGTTCAGTCTGAAAGAGGTGAGGTGCACCAGCTATATCACCAGGACCACTCTCAGCAACACCACAGAGGCACACAGCGTTTCCCTCCAGTACTGGATATCAATGCTGACAGATGCAGATATTCAGTATGGAGAGTGAGGGGCACTGTGGCTGTATGTGGGGACACTGTGGCTGTATGTGGGGGGCTGGCATGAGTCCTGTGGGGGTGGGGGCACAGTACTCTGATGGTGATGATTTCTGAAAGAAGAGTTCCACAAGCTATAAGAATGGGAGCACACTTGGCAGCAGCACACACAGCCTCAGATGGCTTCTGCACCTCTTATTTCTGTCAAAACTGAAATAGAAATCATCAAACCCCCCCCCCCCCTTTTTTCTTTTATGTTTATTCAGAATTGAATCTATTTTAGGACTATGTCCCTCCTGCTTCATCAGCCAGCTCCTATGGTGCAGTGGTAAGTGTCAGGTTTACCATGCATACAGACCATGGTTCACATCCCGTCAGTGACTTATTTTTTTTTCCCCCCCAATTATGACTTCTGCCAGATATTATGGTCATTCTAGTTGCTCTGCAAACAAGAAACACTGATGGTATTATACAAACTAGATGAATTTTCTCAGAAAATAATGCTCTAATGACTCTAATTTATTATATTGTGGACAATAGATATGATATGAATTTATTTTGGTAATACATGTATACCAGTTTTAGATGGCATAGAGTCATTAGAGCATTATTTTTTTTTAGAAAATTCATCTAGTTTGTATAATACCATCAGTGTTGACCATAATATCTGGCAGAAGTCATAATTGGGGAAAAAAAAAAAATTGGTCCCTTATGGGATGTGAACCCTGGTCAGTAAACCTGGAACATACCACTGCACCACAGGAGTTGGCTAGAGAAATATGAGGGACATAGTCCTAAAAAAGATCTAGTTCTATGATAAATAAATAAAAATAGAAAAAACATATTTTTTTGTCAGTTCATTATAATCTGCGGGCTGCAAGTCCACTACGACTTGCAGCACGTAGACACACTTACAATATAAAATTTAGCTTTCTAGTGAATGGTACATAAACGGAATGATGGAGCAAAAAAGGTTGTGCTAAATATACATAAGGTTTACTGCAGACAAAATTACATCCATAGATACAGTACAGTAAAGCAGAGTGGGATAGGAAATGAACAGTATAACAAATGTTTTAGGAACAATCAATACATAAAAATTAAACATTACCATGCTGTGGAAGTGTGGTATTTTATCATGCACAGCTGCAGTGTCAGCAACTGTATATGTGATAACCAGTGGCTTGTGGTGGGAGGAGCCTGAGGCTGCAGTTCATGAGGTATTTGATTAGCTTGTTATACACTGCAATACCAACTCTGGCCACTGGGTGTGCTGTGTATGTAAACAAACTGAGCAGCTTGTAAACAAACAATACAAGATCTAAAAAGAGCTTTTTCATCTCATGAGAAGCTGATAGAAAAGAAAAATGTATATGGGGAGGTTTGTCTTGACTTAGGCAATCATGCTAGATGATTTTTGAAAAAACGTAAAAATCCTGGAAAACCCCTTTAAGTTAAGGGTGCCTTCACACCTACCGGATCCGCAGCGGATCTCACTTCTGCGAATTCGCAGCGAGATCAGCTGCGGATCCAGTATCATTCACCCCTATGATAGCACATATTCGCAGCAGGATTGACATCCCGTTGTGAATATGTGCTTTAACCCCCCGCTGTCCGCAGCCCCGCCGCCGCATCCCCCATCCCCGGCCGCATCAGCCCATCCCCAGCCGCATCCAGCAGCCCGCCGCCGCCCACTTCCCTCATCCCCGGCCGCATCAGCCCATCCCCAGCCGCATCCAGCAGACCGCACCCCCCATCCCCGGCCGCATCCCCCCATCCCCGGCCGCATCCTGCTCTGCGGCGCGGCTGCAGTGAGGCTCCCGGCTCCGGTCCCGCTCAGCTGATCTGAGCGGGACCGGAGCCGGCAGTCTCACTGCAGCCGCGCCGCAGAGCAGGTACTGTATGCTCTTGGTGGCGGGCAGCGGGGATGGGGGGATGCGGCCGGGGATAGGGGATGCGGGCTGCTGGATGCGGCTGGGGATGGGCTGATGCGGCCGGGGATGGGGGATGCGGCGGCGGGGCTGTGGACAGCGGGGGGTTAAAGCACATATTCACAGCGGGATGTCAATCCTGCTGCGAGTATGTACTATCATAGGGGTGAATGATACTGGATCCGCAGCTGATCTCGCTGTGAATCCGCAGAAGTGAGATCCGCTGCGGATCCGGTAGGTGTCAAGGCACCCTTAGTTAGATTGTGTTTGTCTATACTGATGACTTAGATAAAAAAAACTAATTTCATTTTATCTTATTATAATTTGTAAATTCAGGAAATTAAATGGAATTCACAGATTTTTCTTCCTTTTTTTTATCAAATGTATTTTTCTATTATTTGATTCAGTATTTTCTGTACAAAGTTGTTTAATGATGTCAGGGCTCAAAGTCAGTGCATTCTGCCTCCTCTGCTCACACAGAACGATTGACAGCTTTCCCTGTATATGTACTTGCACACTGAAAGCTGTCAATCTGTAATGTGCGGGGAGAGGAGGCAGAACTTGCAGGCTTTCTATGAGTGCTACAAACATGTAGATAGTTTCCTCCATAAAACATTACATTTCTACGACCACACTATGTCTTTTTTGGCTGTTTGCTGTTTTTTTGACAGCCATCATTTTGGTACCAAAACAAATCCGTTTTATGCAAATTGCAACCATAATAAAACAGCCGCTTTTTGGTGCGAAAAAGAGGACCGTCCAAAAAAAGATGTAATGTGGTCATGGCCTCAATTATTAAAGGAGTTATCCAGCAAAAATCTTTTTCTTTCAAATCAATTGGTTTCAGAAAGTTATGTAGATTTGTAATTTACTTCTATTTAAATTTTCAAATCATCTCATACTTATCAGCTGCTGTATGTCCTGCAGGAAGTTTTGTTTTCTTTTTAGGATGTCACATTGCTCTCTGCTGACATATCTGGCCCAGACAGGGGTGGCAGCAGAGAGCACTATGTCAGCCTAAAAAGAAAACAACATTTTCTGCAGGACATACAGCAGCTTATAAGTATGAGAAGACTGGAGATTTTTAAGTAGAAGTAAATTACAAATCTATATAACTTTCTGAAACCAATCGATTTGAAAGAAAAAGATTTTTGCTGGATAATCCCTTTAAACTTAGGATCTCACAAAAATGTTATATTTGTTGGACACAGAGACGCCTCCACCCGTTCTTCCCCCTCTCCGCCCCCTCCTGCACCTTTGGCGCAACTGGAGTAGAGGGGCCCAATGCGAAAATGTATTTGCACAACAAGCGTATTCACATCTGGCCCCTCTGCTCCAGAAAATGGCAGCTGCACACCATAATTAATGTCCCCTATAGCGTCTTACTTAAAGGGGTTGTCCAGCGAAAATCTTTTTCTTTCATATCTACTGGTGTCAGAAAGTTATATAGATTTGTAATTTACTTCTATTAAAAAATCTCAAGTCTTCCCATACTTATTAGCTGCTGTATGTCATGCAGGAAGTGTTGTTTTATTTTCAGCCTGACACAGTGCTCTCTGCTGACATCTCTGTCCGAGACAGGAACTGTCTAGAGCAGGAGAGGTTTTCTATGGGGATTCATAGAAAACTGAGACAGAGTTCCTGTCTCGGCCAGAGATGTCAGCAGAGAGCACTGTGTCAGACTGAAAATAAAACATTTCCTGCGTGACATACAGTAGCTAATAAGTGTGGGAAGACTTGAGATTTTTTTTATAGAAGTAAATTATACATCTTTATAACTTTTTGATATCAGTTGATTTAAAAGAAAAAGATTTTCGCTGGACAACCCCTTTAATTGTTCGGTGCACGGCAATGACTTGTCTGACCTGGGAATGTAGATGGATGAACTCAATATAGTTAACCAATGAACTCAACTGATATAGAAAAACATACACAGTGTCAATGCATGTCAAGAGTAAGATTGACACCTGTTAAATAAACTGTGACGGCAAAGCTTTTAATATAGTGAAATAAATTTTGTTTTCACGTAAGTGCAGTGCATCCATTCTGAATGTCAGAATCCAGAGGATACATGACAGGAGAAAATACATGATATAGTTTCATAAAAAGTATTAGCCATAGGACATCTAAGTGGTATCAGTGGAGGAACGGCAGGACAGGGGGCAGCACCTTTACTGAACTACCTGACAAAACAACATCAGTCCCAAAAGGTCCTCCTGAACCCAATTGGGGCACAAAATGGCAATTTCCCAATAAATCCTGTTTCCTGCGATCAGGCAATACACAAATAAGCAAATAAACCATTTTGGGAAGAATGTCCAGGGAGGGACATACAGTACATAGGAAATATTCTACTAAACATATTTTTGGGCACAAGATTCCTTTCACAATTTTTTTTATAGTGGTTTATGGTCCTTTTACACAGAACGAATTCGAACGATAATAGTACGTGTAAACGCAGCGAACGATCAAGCGACGAGCGAGAAATCGGTTTTTTTTGATATTTCAACATGTTCTCAAATCGTCGTTGATTGTTCGCCAAAAAATCGCGGATCGTTCCTTGTAAACATTCTTTCAACGATTTCACCAATGTGTGAGATAGGCTTACGCGATCGCAAAACGATCACACAGCGATTTTTCCGTACGATGTATCGTTCCATCTAAACGCTGATCGTTATAAAAAAAACATTGTTAATTCAAAATCGTTAATCGTGCGATCGGGCGAATTATCGCTCTGTGTAAAAATACCCTTAGAAATTAAAACAAGCAATATTCACCTGTTGTGGTCCCACACTGCTGCTGTTCGGACAGTACCTGATCACTCATGGTGCGTTTACACAGAGAGATTTATCTGACAGATTTTTAAAGCCAAAGCCAGGAACAGACTATAAACAGAGAACAGGTCATAAAGGAAATACTGAGATTTCTCCTCTTTTCAAATTCATCCCTGGCTTTGGCTTCCAAAATCTGTCAGATAAATCTCTCTGTGTAAACGCACCCTAAGCCAATAATTGGCCACAAAGCTGACCCTTCTCGAACAGTGAGTACTCCTTTTTTTCGGAGAGAAGGCCAGGTGCCGACTGACTACTGTTTTTTTTTTTTCAGCTTAGGCTGGCCAGTATTTAACAAAAAACAAAAGAATTGTTAACAACCCATTTAAACAATTGAATACAGACTGCGTGGAAATAACACCCTGGCAGTAGTAATACATGGAACAGTGTCATGATGTCATGTGATGTGATAATCAGGTTTTACTATATAATGAAATGGTGTGTTCTAATTGATGTCATCATTGCATCAGCATCATCGGGCTATAATTATCATCAATTAGCCCTGATTTATGTGGGATTTACCCACACAAGATGGTGTGTGATTAGAATATATGCAATTGTAGCTTAGCAGTAAGAGTATATATGGGAGGCCACCAAGATCTATTCAGTTTCAGTGCTTAGTAATGCTATATGCAGTAATGTCGTAGGAAAGGTATAGAGGAGTTGTTTGAGTCTACATTTTATTATTTTAAACCATTAAGTTGACACTTTGGGGGAGATTTATCAAGCTGGTGTAAAGTAAAGATCGTCGGATTTCTGCCGCAGAATCCCGCCGTGCTCAGTGTGCTGCTGTAAGTGAATGGAGAGGGCGTGCGCTCCCTCTCCTCTCCAAGAACTAACATGTTAGTTCTTCGAGCGGAAGGCGGCAGCAGCGGACGAGCGTGCGTCCTCTCCATTCACTTACAGCAGCACACTGAGCACGGCGGGATTCCGGAATTCCGACGATCTTGCTCAGTGTGAACTGGCCCTTAGGGTAGCTTCACACACACGCCATATCGCAGCGGATTTTCTGCTGCAGATCCGCACCAGATCCGCAGAAGATTTGATCTAAATGACTGCACACAGCATCAAATCTGCACCATCAAATATGCTGCAGATCCTGTACTTGTGAATGCACCCTTACCAGGGCCGTCTTAACAGCATTATGGGCCCCTGGGCAGAGGTGCGAATTAACCCCCCCCCCCTAGCGGCCGCCGCCCCTCTTATCTGGTAAGGTACAGTGGTACCTTGGTTTAAGAGTAACTTGGTTTAAGAGCTCACAGTTTTTCAAAACTGTGACTTGGTTTAAGAGCATTGTTTTGGTTTAAGAGCTCCCTGTATTGGGTGGGAGGGCGGGTGGAGGAGGGGCATGGTCTGCATAGCGAGGTCTACAGCTCTGTACTCTGACCCAGGAAGTCTCCCTCACCTGCCAAATCATAGCAGATTCACTTCAGGCTGGGGCCTACATCAGGGGACAGGACTGTGGGGGTAATCTCTCCATAGCTGTAACCCCTCTCTCCCCGGACAGAGAGTGCTGCATGTATGTGCCCCCATCTGTCCTGCTCCTTCCTTCATACTCCCTGCAGTCTCTGTCAAGCCCTTGTGTTTCCCATCCTCTCCATTACTGTACAGTAACTTATAATATCACAATATGTTTGTTTCATCTGTTTTACATGTTATTCAGAATAATAAATCATTATTTTTTGGGTGTGGAACCAATTGTCTGCATTTCTATAATTTCTTATGGGAAAATTTGCTTTGGTTTAAGAGTGATTTGGATTACAAGCACGGTCCTGGAACGAATTATGCTCGTAATCCAAGGCACCACTGTATATTGCCTATAATAGTGATTGTCATATATGTTGCACACATACAGTATATCACTATTACAGGCAATATACCTTACCACCTATTTATCTACCATATAGATACAGGTATAAGGGTGGAGCAGTAGGTAGGTGGTTATATAGCCTATAATAGTGATATATGTGTACAAATATATATATGGGGGGTACAGGTATATGTGGGGTATACAGGTGGTGGGTAAAAGCCTAATTAATATATATTGGTGCCCCTCTCTATATATGAGACATGTTGCTGTCCCTCTGCATATACGCCATGTTGTCTCCCTGTATACTGTATAATACAGGGAGTCTGTGTATACTGTATTATACAGTATACAGGGAAACAACACGGCTTATATATAGAGAAGGGCCAAACAACATGTCTCATATATACAGAGGGGCAACAACATGACTATTATATATGAGAACCATGTTGTTTCCCTGTATGTATACTGTATAATACAATATACAGGGAAACAACATGGCTTATATATAGAGAAGGGCAAAACAACATGTCTCATATATACAGAGGGGCAACAACATGACTATTATATATGAGAACCATGTTGTCTCCCTGTATGTATACTGTATAATACAATATACAGGGAAACAACATGGTTCATATATAGAGAGGGGCAACAACATGTCTCATATATACAGAGGGGCAACAACATGACTATTATATATGAACCATGTTGTTTCCCTGTATGTATACTGTATAATACAATATACAGGGAAACAACATGGTTCATATATAGAGAAGGGCAAAACAACATGTCTCATATATACAGAGGGGCAACAACATGACTATTATATATGAGAACCATGTTGTTTTGCCCTTCTCTATATATGAACCATGTTGTTTCCTTGTATATTGTATTATACAGTATACATACAGGGAGACAACAATGGAGTGATAGGTGAAGCATAAGTATATAATACACTGCTGTATACACTGAATGGAGATATATATACACACTCAGGAGGAGGATAAGTATATAATACACTGCTGTATACACTGAATGGAGATATATACACACTCAGGAGGAGGATAAGTATATAATACACTGCTGTATACACTGAATGGAGATATATATACACACTCAGGAGGAGGATAAGTATATAATACACTGCTGTATACACTGAATGGAGATATATATATACACTCAGGAGGAGGATAAGTATATAATACACTGCTGTATACACTGAATGGAGATATATATACACACTCAGGAGGAGGATAAGTATATAATACATTGCTGTATACACTGAATGGAGATATATATACACACTCAGGAGGAGGAGAAGTATATAATACATTGCTGTATACACTGAATGGAGATATATATACACACTCAGGAGGAGGATAAGTATATAATACACTGCTGTATACACTGAATGGAGATATATATACACTCAGGAGGAGGATAAGTATATAATACACTGCTGTATACACTGAATGGAGATATATATACACACTCAGGAGGAGGATAAGTATATAATACATTGCTGTATACACTGAATGGAGATATATATATACACACTCAGGAGGAGGATAAGTATATAATACATTGCTGTATACACTGAATGGAGATATATATACACTCAGGAGGAGGAGAAGTATATAATACATTGCTGTATACACTGAATGGAGATATATATACACTCAGGAGGAGGAGAAGTATATAATACACTACTGTATACACTGAATGGAGATATATATATATACACACTCAGGAGGAGGATAAGTATATAATACACTGCTGTATACACTGAATGGAGATATATATACACACTCAGGAGGAGGATAAGTATATAATACACTGCTGTATACACTGAATGGAGATATATATACACACTCAGGAGGAGGATAAGTATATAATACACTGCTGTATACACTGAATGGAGATATATATACACACTCAGGAGGAGGATAAGTATATAATACATTGCTGTATACACTGAATGGAGATATATATACACACTCAGGAGGAGGATAAGTATATAATACACTGCTGTATACACTGAATGGAGATATATATACACACTCAGGAGGAGGATAAGTATATAATACACTGCTGTATACACTGAATGGAGATATATATACACTCAGGAGGAGGATAAGTATATAATACATTGCTGTATACACTGAATGGAGATATATATACACACTCAGGAGTAGGATAAGTATATAATACACTGCTGTATACACTGAATGGAGATATATATACACACTCAGGAGGAGGATAAGTATATAATACACTGCTGTATACACTGAATGGAGATATATATACACTCAGGAGGAGGATAAGTATATAATACACTGCTGTATACACTGAATGGAGATATATATACACACTCAGGAGGAGGATAAGTATATAATACACTGCTGTATACACTGAATGGAGATATATATACACACACTCAGGAGGAGGATAAGTATATAATACACTGCTGTATACACTGAATGGAGATATATATACACACTCAGGAGGATAAGTATATAATACACTGCTGTATACACTGAATGGAGATATATATACACACTCAGGAGGAGGATAAGTATATAATACACTGCTGTATACACTGAATGGAGATATATATACACACTCAGGAGGAGGATAAGTATATAATACACTGCTGTATACACTGAATGGAGATATATACACACTCAGGAGGAGGATAAGTATATAATACATTGCTGTATACACTGAATGGAGATATATATACACACTCAGGAGGAGGATAAGTATATAATACACTGCTGTATACACTGAATGGAGATATATATACACACTCAGGAGGAGGATAAGTATATAATACATTGCTGTATACACTGAATGGAGATATATATACACACTCAGGAGGAGGATAAGTATATAATACACTGCTGTATACACTGAATGGAGATATATATACACTCAGGAGGAGGATAAGTATATAATACACTGCTGTATACACTGAATGGAGATATATATACACACTCAGGAGGAGGATAAGTATATAATACACTGCTGTATACACTGAATGGAGATATATATACACACTCAGGAGGAGGATAAGTATATAATACACTGCTGTATACACTGAATGGAGATATATACACACTCAGGAGGATAAGTATATAATACACTGCTGTATACACTGAATGGAGATATATATACACACTCAGGAGGAGGATAAGTATATAATACACTGCTGTATACACTGAATGGAGATATATATACACACTCAGGAGGAGGATAAGTATATAATACATTGCTGTATACACTGAATGGAGATATATACACACTCAGAGGAGTTACACCCCCAATCCCTCCCCCTCCCTGTTTACCAGTTCACCCATGGCCCTGTCTGCATCCCTGCAGAGAGCACTCCCATGATTAACACCTTCCCTGCCAGCTAGCCTCCCCCCTCTGGTATCAGCACATACTCACTCAGGCTTTGTGCTTCAGGCCTCCAGCTTCTCCTTCCTCTCAGGGCTCTGCTGGTGACGTCACTCTCCTGCTCCGCACGGGAATGCAGGGGGTGAGAGAGACCTCTAGTGACGGGAAGCAGAATGCAGCTTCCGGCCACAAGAGGGAGCTGTGCACAGCCCCTATCTACCAGCGCTGATCAGGAGCACTCCCAGTTAAAGGGCCAGGGAATATGACACAGGGCAGGGGCCCCCTAGGACGCATGGGCCCCCGGGCAGCCGCCTACCATGCCCAATGGTTAAGACGGCCCTGACCCTTACACCAGTTTGATAAATCTCCCCCTATATGTTTGATACAAATCCACAGTACGAGCTAAAGTATGAAATTCTGTAACATATCTTATCAGAGACTATTCCCCCTTTTCCCTCTCTGCAGGCTACTTTTCTGTTCCCATCCCCTGCTAAGCTCATCGTTCACTCTCGGGAGATAAAAGTTCAAATTTGTCAAGAGTCAGAACATCTCAGTGAAGTATCAGGTAACAGCTGCACTTTAAAGTCTATAGAGCTGGGGGGCACAGGGAGAGGCTCCATCAGCTTAAAAAGGCCTTCATACCACAGAAGACTGGAGGCGGGAATCACTGCCAATGGTTCTTTAATGGGTACTTGTCATTATAACTTTTAAAATCTAAATCAACAGGGGATGTAAAATAAAGCATGTGTCACGGCTCAATGCGTCTATCAATTTCAACCAGCACAAGACTAAAAATCTGCCTTCAGGAAACTGGACCTGGATACAAGTAAGTATAGCTTTGTTTTATAGTATGATAACTAAAAAAAAAAACAACAATTAGTTGTAAATGGCAGTCTTGCTGATTTAGATTTTAAAAGTTAACAATAGTGCAGATTTAACTAAATACTGAGAGTCTGAATACTTATTTCAATGCAAAATTTCACTTTTTTTTCCTTTTTAATGAAGTTACAAAAAATTCTAAAATTCTGCTTTTACATTATAGGGTAGAATCATGTGGGTAATTTTAAAGGGGTATTCTGCCTATATATTTAGTGGTATTCCACAAAAAATAAAATGCTCCCCAATTCTAGCTTTAATTAGGTTAAATACCTCTGCTCCATTTGTACAAAAAGTCGGGGGATTAACTCAGGCTAGACTGGCATCTATATAATAAAGAATTAACCCCTTCACGTCAGCAATCTGTATATATACACGTTCCTATTACACATGCCCCGTGCAGTAGGAATGTATATATACGTTCCTGCTTTGACGGTGGTTTATGATGAGAACGGGATCGCTGCAGAGATAGCGATCCCGCTCTCATCTGTGCACAGCACCGGAGATAATGAGAATCAGCTCCGATCCCGCAGCTGACCCCCATTAACCCCTTAGTGACCGCGGTCACTAATGGGCTGGTGCCGCCGCTGTATTTCATCTAATCTCATCTTCATTTCAGATTAAATAAGTAAAATCAGACCCCAGATCAGCCCCCCTAGTGCCCCGATCACTAACCCCCCTCCCCGCAGCGGCCATCAGATCCAAGATGGCAGCCGCCATCATTGTGAACAGACTAATGTCTGTTCACAGTGATCTAAAGTAAAAATGAATGAAGGCCCCATGCTCTCCGCCACCGGAGGTAGCGGAGAGCATGAGGCAGTGATCGGGAACCCCCCTGTGGGGTCCCGGTACAAGCGATCAGCGGTATATACTATATACCGCTGATCACTTGTACCATGTGCTCCTGGCACTTTTTATCTCCTGTCACCATGAATGATTGGTGACAGGGGATAAAAAGTGATGTGCCCCCACCCCCCAAGTCGCCCCCCACCCCCCCTGTCACCCCCTAACCACCCAAGATTGTCTGTAACCACCCCACGTTGCCCCTAACCACAGCAGGTTGCCCGTAACCACAGCAGGTTGCCTGTAACCACCCCAGATTGTCTGTAACCACAGCAGGTTGTCCGTATCCACCCAACGTTGCCCGTAACCACCCCAGGTTGCCTCAAACCACCCCAGGTTGCCTGTAACCACCCCAGGTTGCCTCTAACCACCCCAGGTTGCCTATAACCACCCTAGGTTGCCTGTAACCACCCCAGGTTGCCGTAACCACAGCAGGTTGCCCGTAACCACAGCAGGTTGCCTGTAACCACCCCAGATTGTCTGTAACCACAGCAGGTTGTCCGTATCCACCCAACGTTGCCCGTAACCACCCCAGGTTGCCTCAAACCACCCCAGGTTGCCTGTAACCACCCCAGGTTGCCTCTAACCACCCCAGGTTGCCTGTAACCACCCTAGGTTGCCTGTAACCACCCCAGGTTGCCGTAACCACAGCAGGTTGCCCGTGACCACCCCATGTTGACGGTATCCACCCCAGATTACCCGTAACCACCTCCAGATTACCCGGAACCACCCCAGACTGTCCATAACCACCCCACATTACCTGTAATCTAATTTTTTATTTTATTTTAGTAACTGCGCTATTCTAATAACTATTACTAGCTGCGGTTTTGCTCCAGCAAATTGGCGCTCCTTCCCTTCTGAGCCCTGCTGTGTGCCCATACAGTGGTTTATGCCCACATATGGGGTACCGTTGTACTCAGGAGAACCTGTGTTACAGATTTTGGGGTACAATTTTTCTCCTGTTCCTTGTGATATTTAGAAATTTCAAACTAAACCAACATATTATTGGAAAAATTAAAGTTTTTCATTTTTACTGGCCAATTTTGAATACTTTCCTCTAATACCTGTGGGGCCAAAATGCTCATCCTACCCCAAGATGAATTCTTTGAGGGGTGTACTTTCCAAAATGGGGTGACTTTTGGGGGATTTCTATTCTGTAGACATTACAGGGGCGCTGCAAACGCACCTGGCGCTCAGAAACTTCTTCAGAAAAATCTGCACAGAAAATGCTAATTGGCGCTCCTTCCCTTCTGAGCCCGGCTGTGTGCCCATACAATGGTTTATGCCCCCATATGGGGTACCGTTCTACTCAGGAGAACCTGCGTTACAGATTTTGGGGTGAATTTTCTCTCCTGTTCCTCGTGAAATTGAGAATTTTCAAACTAAAGGAACATATTATTGGAAAAATTTGAGTTTTTCATTTTTACTGTCTACTTTTGAATACTTTCCTCTAATACCTGTGAGGTCAAAATGCTCACCACACCCCAAAATGAATTCTTTGAGGGGTGCACTTTCCAAAATGGGGTGACTTATGGCGAGATTTTACTTTGCTGGCACTACAGGGGCTCTGCAAACACACCTGACGCTTAGAAACTTCTTCAGCAAAATCTGCATTGAAAAAGCTAATTGGCGCTCCTTTCCTTCTGAGTCCTGCTGTGTGCCTATGCAGTGGTTTATGCCCACATATGAGGTACCTTTTTACTCCGGAGAACCTGCGTTACAAATTTTGTGGTACTTTTTTTCTCTTGTTTCTCGCGAAATTGAGAAATTTCAAACTAAAGGAACATATTATTGGAAAAATTTGAGTTTTTCATTTTTACTGTCTAATTTTGAATACTTTCCTCTAACACCTGTGGGGTCAAAATGCTCATCCTACCCTAAGATGAATTCTTTGAGGGGTGTACTTTCCAAAATGGGGTGACTTATGTTTTTTTTTCTCTCTGCTGACACTACAGGGGCTCTGCAAATGCACCTGGCGCACTTCTTCAGCAAAATCTGGAATGGAAAAGCTAATTGGCGCTCCCTTCCTTCTGAGCCCCGCTGTGTGCCCATACAGTGGTTTACGCCCACATATGGGGTACCATAGTACTCAAGAGAACCTGCGTTACAAATTTCGGGGTGCTTCTTCTCTCATGTTCCTTTTGAAAATGAGAAACTTTAATCTAAACGTATATGTTATTGGTAAATTTAAATTTTTCATTTTTTTACGGCCTAATGGTGAATACTTTCCTCCAGCCCCTGTAGGGTTAAAATGCTCATTATACCCCTAGATTAATTCTTTAAGGTGTCTAGTTTCCAAAATGGGGTCACTTATGGGGGTTTCCAGTATACAAACCTCCTAAATGAACTTAAAAAAAGAACTGGTCCCTAAAAAAATCAGTTTTGGAAACTTTCACGAAAATGTGGTAATTTGCTGATAAATTTCTAAGCCCCGTAACACCATAAAAAAGTAAAATATGTTTATGAAATGAAGCCAGAATAAAGAGGACATATCGGTAATGTGACTTAATAACTAATTTATGTGATACGACTTTCTTTTCTTAGAAGCAGAGAATTTCAAAGTTCATAAAATGCTAAATTATATTAATTTTTCATGATAATGGTTGGTGCTGTAGACACAGTGGTTGGTGCTGTAGACACAGTGGTTAGTGCTGTAGACACAGTGGTTGGTGCTGTTGATGTAGTTGTTGGTGCAGATATTGGTGCTGTAGATGCAATGGTTGGTGCGGTTATTGTTGGTAAGGAACATGCTGTTGGTGCGGTAGATGAAGTTGGGAATAAAGGTATTATGAAGCTTAGTAATCTTCGGGCAATGTGTAAGAATGCTCGCAGCTTAGGAAACAAGATCTGTGAGCTGACGGCCATTATGTCTATAGATGATTTGGACCTTGTTGCTGTAACAGAGACCTGGTTCAAAGAGTCTAATGATTGGGACATAGTTATACCGGGATATATTTTGTACAGGAAAGACAGAGCAGAGAGAAGGGGAGGCGGGGTAGCCATTTATGTCAGGGATAGTCTTAAATCGACAGTCATCCAAAATACATATAAAGAGCTGGAGACTCTCTGGGTTTGTATGCAGTCCAAAGAGGGATCTGTTATTAGGATAGGTGTTGTCTATAGGCCTCCGGGGCAAAGCGAGGACTATGATAACATGCTGATGGATGAAATTACTAAAATGTCATTAAAGGGGGACATTTTAGTTATGGGTGACTTCAACATGCCGGATGTGGATTGGAATATCCCTTCTGCACTTACATGTAAAAGCAAGAATGTACTGGAGGCCCTTACAGGGGCATCTTTAAAACTGCTTGTGAAGTCACCAACCAGAGGAGAGAACATTCTAGATTTAGTATTTAGTAATGGGGATCGGGTGTCTGAAGTTAGAGTGGAAGAAAATTTAGGTTCCAGTGACCACCAGTGTCTATGGTTTGACGTACAAACTGACTACGTCCAATCCCATACTACTACAAGAGTATTGGATTTTAGGAAGACAGATTTTAATAAAATGGGGGAGTATTTAGATAAAGAATTAAGAGGGTGGGATAAAACATCGTGAGCGAGCACTCAGTGGGCAGAATTACAAAATGCCATATTAAAGGCAACTAGACTATATGTACGAGAAGTTAGCAAAAGTAAAAGGAAGAAGAATCCATTATGGTTTACTAGAGAGGTTAAGGCCATTGTAAAAGGAAAAAAGGCAGCGTATAGGAAGCATAGAGAGACTGGAAATGAGGCTGACAGAGAGACGTATAAAAGTATACAGAAGGAGGCAAAGCAGATTATAAATGCTGCTAAAGCTATAAAAGAAGAAGAAATGGAAAAATCTGTTACTGCGGGGAATAAAACCTTCTTCAGATATATAAGTGACAGGAAGAAGAAGAAGAATGGCTGCAGCATTACTAAAATAAGTAATGGGGAGAATACGTTTATTGATGGAGATAAGGCGGTCGCTGACTATTTGAATACTTACTTCTGCTCAGTGTTTTCAGAAGGCGGCCTTCACAATCACAGGATGGTTGGACACAGCATTGCCTCCAGCTATATGGGTTCGGCTCCAGTATTTTCAGAGCCTGAAGTTGCAGAGGAACTTGCCCGTTTAAAGCTGAATAAGGCGATGGGTCCAGATGGGATCCATCCCAGGGTTCTTAAAGAACTCAGATCTGTGATTGCTGCCCCCCTGACAGATCTGTATAACCAATCCCTGCTAACAGGAGATGTCACGGATGATTGGAGAACAGCCAATGTTATACCAATCCACAAGAAGGGGAATAGAGAAGAGCCCAGTAACTACAGGCCAGTAAGCCTGACATCTGTAGTAGTGAAAATGATGGAAACTCTTCTAAAAAAGAAGATAATGGATCACCTAAGAATCAACAATTTGATGGATCCAAACCAGTATGGCTTTACTGAGGGCCGATCATGTCAGACTAATCTCATTGATTTCTTTGATTATGCCACAAAAGTGCTGGATGAAGGTGGTGCTGTGGATATCGCCTATCTGGACTTCAGCAAAGCTTTTGATACAGTTCCCCATAAAGAGCTGATAGAGAAGTTGGAGAAAATTGGACTAAATCCCTGGATAGTTCAGTGGATTTGTGGTTGGCTGAAGGATACATATCAGAGGGTTGTTGTTAATGGTTTATATTCCGAGCAGAGACTGGTTACAAGTGGTGTGCCACAAGGGTCTGTTCTGGGTCCTATTCTTTTTAATATGTTTGTAAGTGACATAGGAGAAGGGTTGGTAGGTAAAGTTTGTCTGTTTGCTGACGACACAAAAGTGTATAATAGGGTGGATATTCCTGGAGGTGTCAGTAATATGAAAAATGATTTAGCTTTGCTAGATAAGTGGTCCAAACAGTGGAAATTGAAGTTCAACGTTTCCAAATGTAAAATAATGCACTTGGGGAGGAGGAATCCTCTATCCGAGTATCACATCGGCAGTACTGTGTTGGAAAAGACTTCAGAAGAGAAGGATTTAGGGGTAATAATTTCTGACAGCCTTAAAATGAGTCACCAGTGCAACCAGGCGGTGGGGAAAGCGAATCGTATGCTGGGGTGTATAGCTAGAGGTATAACCAGTAGGAAGAGGGAGATTGTGATCCCGCTGTATAGAGCTCTGGTGAGGCCACATCTGGAACACTGTGTCCAGTTCTGGAGACCTCACCTAAAAAAGGACATTGATAAAATAGAACGGGTCCAAAGACGGGCTACAAAAATGGTGGAGGGTGTGAGGCATAAACCATATCAGGAAAGACTTAAAGATTTGAATCTGTATAGTCTGGAGGAAAGACGGGAAAGGGGGGACATGATTGAAACCTTTAAGTATGTTAAGGGACTAAATAAGGTTCAAGAGGGAAATGTTTTTAGTAAAAAACTGAGCTCAAGAACAAGAGGACAGAGTGAGAGGTTAGTTGGGGGAAAGATCAGAAGCAATGTAAGAAAATATTTTTTTACTGAAAGACTAGTAGATACCTGGAACAAACTTCCAGCAGAGGTGGTTGGTAAATCTACAATAACAGAATTTAAACACGCCTGGGATAGACATATATCTATCCTAAGATAATAAGGAAGAAAATACTAAAAGGGAAGACTAGATGGACCCTGTGGTCTTTTTCTGCCGACAATCTTCTATGTTTCTATATTTTGATGTTTTTCACAAAAAAACACACAAAGTAGTGACCAAATTTTGCCACTAATATAAAGTGCCATATGTGACGAAAAAAGAAACTCAGAAGCGCTAGCATACGTTAAAGCATCACTGAGCTATAAGCGCATAAAGTGAGACAGGTCAGATTTTGAAAAATGAGCCTGGTCTTTTAGGTGCAAATAGGCTTGGTCTTGAAGGGGTTAAAAAGCAAGTTAACCCATTTCAGGCCTTAGGGGGGTTAATTGAAGAAAATCCTTGTTGCCACAATTCTCAACTCGCTGTTTATTACCAATTTATTGGTACCATACAACACAGAAATGTTACCATAATGTTTATTTTCTTTACTCTGTTTCTTTCCCTCTGTTATGTAATGCAAACTTCCATAAAAAAAAATTACAGGGTAAAAAGATGCAAGTAATTTATTCACAAAACAAGGGTTTGCGCATAGAGTTATTAGCATCTCGACCCTCTGTGCCAGAAAATGCTATCTCTGCCCAAGGGTAAATGTTCCCTAAGAGCTGAATTTTATCAGCCATTGGCAACTGTGACATTTGACGTTTGGGAGGTCTCTGGGCCCCCTAATTTATAGGCCCAGTCACCACTGCGACCACCACTGATTGGTTTCTCAAGTAACCATTTATCTAATGGTGCGTTTACACAGGCAGATTTATCTGACAGATTTTTGAAGCCAATGCCAGGAACAGCCCATAAACAGGGAACGGGTCATAAAGGAAAGACTGAGATTTCTCCTCTTTTCAAATCCATTCCTGGTTTTGGCTTCCAAAATCTGTCAGATAAATCTGCCTGTGTAAACGCACCATTAATGGTTGCCTCACAATATCTTATGATTAGTAATGTAATACTCCTCTCCTGAGCATTCCTTTGCGATTTCTGTCCATGCATGGCTGGCATATAATCCTACATTCCCACAGTTGTGGCCCGGCAATGATCAGCTGTTTTCACTAATGGTAAGGTCTGATACATAAGTCTTGATACAGCATCAGGATCTGTGTACACAGGGCAGCATACTACACTGGTTTACATTCACCAGTATTATGGATGCTATCTATTACAGAAAATGGCTCATGTTATGGAGAGATCTGGGCATATTAAAATCTTTCATTCACTCCCATGAAGTCAGCAGAGACTGAGTGCTTCCATATCACGGCCAGGTAAATATATAATCATGAGATGATTTCATGGCTGTCTTGCTGCTCATCTCTCCTGTTCTAAGCCGGGATGGATTTATTTATTCTCTCTCCTTCCTATGCAAATGTAACATTCTTCAATTTACTACTGAGATTTGTTTGTCTTACTGATGTCTTTTCATTGTACACAAAATGTAATAAAGAATACCTAGGGGAGAGACCAGATTGAATTTCAAGTCGGAGGAAGGATTTAATAAATGTTAGGTAGATTGGAGAAAGAATATGACATTTATTTAACTTTGGCTTTGTTTGCTTTGTTTTCCTTCTAAATATAACCTGATACACTCAGCAGATAGAGATACTGTACATGAACGCAGAATGGACACAAAGGGCAGGCCATTTTACAATATGTATTCCCCTGGGAACTAAATGGGGTATAATGGACTTTTATTGTTTCTGACGCTTCTTTTTTTTTATTTTGTAAAGGGATAAAATTGCACAGCATTTGTAGTGTGTAATACAAGGTTCCATTTATTATGATAAGCCCTTATAGCGGGGAATCTTTTGAGAATATCATTTTTGGGAAAAATGTAGGGACTTTTTGGTCAGCTTCCAGTTAGGAATTTCTCCTTCAAAGGCTGAGTGCTATTATATAAGGCATACTTGTTTACTCACAAATCTCCGCAATCACTGAGTTCAGGGAGATCAGTGAAAAAAATTCCAATGAAGTACTCAATCAAGAGTCGTCATTGATGCCCCCTAGAAATTTAAATATGCAAAAAAAGAGTCCGTAGAGCCTCGGTTGCGAGTCTCAAAACACAGGAATAGCCAGATATTCTTAGCCTATTGCCAAGGGGTGCCTCCATTATGGGGAGAGCACCACACCACCCTCATACGTAGCCCTTAAGTCCCACTCAGTTGTGAGTTTTGGAACATAAATAGGGAAACACAAGGGAGGCTCCACAGACTCCTTTTTTGCATATTTGAATTTCTAGGGACATCAATGATGACTCTTAATTGAGTACTTCATTGGAATTTTTTTTACTGATCTCCCTGAGCTCAGTGATTGCTGTGTTTTGTTGGTCTATTTTTCATTGCCCCAACTAGCCAGAATCCTGCTCTACACTGATGAGGGGCAAAATATCCCAAAACAGCTGTCTGTGGATGGATGCCTGCCTTGGTAAACCCTTGTCATGTCACAATACTCGCAACAGAGTTAGACTTTGAAACAAAGCTCACAACCGAGTGGGACTTAAGGGCTACCTATCAGGGTGGTTTGGTGCTCTCCCCATCTGGAGACACCCCTTGGCAACATGGCAACAATCTAGGGATATCTGGCTGTTCCCGTGTTTTGAGAGGCTCCACAGACTTCTTTTTTGCATACTTGTTGACTCCCCTACCAAATTGTTTCTATTGACTTAAATGGGCATTGTATAAATATAAATTTAGCAAGGTACTATAAATGGCAGGGGAGTAGACAGGGAATTCTGCCATCTCTGTTGAAAGGGCCCTGCTGGGAGAGTTGTTTATTGGGGGCAGTATATTTTGCACTGGGATACTGTTGGCAGTATATGGGGTACAGTGACAGTAGTATTGTTTATGGGAGGCACTTTGTTTACTCTTTTGTTAATGGAGATATAGACTGTGGACACTGTCTATGGTAGAACTCTAGGGGTCACCCTACTACAGCTTTAACTGTCATTACGTGGATGTGACCTGTACTTATAGACAGGGTTACATAGTAAAAAACTATTGTTTGCATGTGTGTGCAGGTTTAAAATCAAGCAGGGTGGTATACAGGCCCTATATACTGTATTGATTAGCAAATACTTCATTATACCTACCTACTACTATGCAAATTGTATTTCCGTAGACAAGCAGTGAATTCTTCCTTGATAAACCATGGGGTACCTAAAAAAAAAATTGTCATTAGAGTTTTAAAGATATTCTCTCATACACATGACAAGCTGAGCGTTGACCTGGCTGCTGCTAAGCTGACTTTTCCTTTTCTAAGATATTACAAATACAGCTTTATGTTTTTGGCCAAATGATGGCTCTGTACAACCTATGAGGTGTATGGAGCCATAATAAGCCACCTATGAAAATATAGGGTCATACTGTATGCTGTGGATTAGGTATATGGCATTTTCTGACACCATCAAGGAGGTTTAATAGGATTAAGGCTATGTTCAGACACAGTACCTTGGGCCATTTTGAGCTTTTTAACAGTAGTTTTAGGGCTCACAAAAGAATCCCCAAAAATGTTTTTCTAAAATAAGTTGCTTTGAACCAGTTGGAAAAAAATAATTTGAATTAAAGGGGTATTCCACTCAAACATATATTCATATGTTGTCCCCTATGGTGAGACTAACAATTCATTTCATACTTGTTACTATATATTTAGTCTCCAAGTTCTCAGCTGCTGCTTTCTGCTCTCTGTCTCCCCCTCCTCCCGCTCCTTTCTGAGACGGCTGATGTAAACAAGTCTCTGTCAGGCTGTATCTGCAACATTTTAGCTTCTGTAATGCTGGGGGGGTTATATTGAGGTTAGTGATGGGTAGTTCGTGAGTGATTAGTTTAAAATGAACTAATCTTCAGAGTGAACTAGTTCATCTAGTTCACCATCCTGACAGAGATTAGCTCATTATGAACTAAACAGAAAGTGGGAGGAGACAGTGATCCCTCATCCAGCTCCAGGAAACAAGCTCCCTGCTCTCACACTTGCTCTATAGCTCCTGATGCTGTAAAATAAGGTAGTAAAACACTATACCGCACACATCACATACAAATATAATAGTAATAATATTAATAAAATTGAAATTGCACAGTAGACAGACACAGCCCATATGTGTGTATGAGAGAAAGAGAGAGAGAAAGTTTCTATGTGTGGTTCATGTCCCTAACCTGTCTTTGTGATTAGATCGGCCTCCTGTAGCCTAGAAGATCAGTCTTGCTAAAATCTTTACCCCCTGGCTCCTGTCCTGTACTCAAAATGGTGGCTGCTGATCTGCTTCTCAGCTCCCTCATACACATTCATTATGAGTCAGTACTCTACACTACCACAGGGGGCAGTGCTGGGCTCAGTGAAATGCATCACATTGAACTAGACTGTCCTGATTTACTCTCAAACCATTTTGTTCAGCAGATCATCTAGTTCATTTAGTTCACAGGTCACAACTGCCAACAAACTGAAAGAAAATGTTTTCAAATCAACTGGAGAATTATGAAAGTTAAACATTTAAAAAAAAAAAAAGTTAACTTTCTAGTACTTATCAGTTGCTGTATGCCCCACATGAAGTCATGTAATCTTCTCAGTCTGACACAGAGCTCCTTGCAACATGACATTCTGTGGGACATACAGCAGCTGATAAGTACTGGGAGGCTTGAATATTTAAAAAAGAAAAAAAGGAAATTACTAACTTGAATAAATAACTTTTGAATTTATTTTCTCCAGAGTACCCCTTTAACAAAAGTTTGTTATATAATGATGCAGAATCCAGAGAAATACTGAACTAAATGAACTAATCTTTTGAACTAATCTTTTCAGTGAACTAGTTCATAGTGAACTAATCACCAAAACAAACTAGATTTCCCATCACTAATTGAGGTCAAGTTGCTAACAAACTCATTGTGATGATTCCTAGCATTATAAAGTTGCTACCAAGTTGTAGATAGGGACGTGTTTACATCAGCCGTCTTGGAAGGGAGAGGGGAAGAAAGGGAGACAGAGAGAAAGGCTTACACACAGTTTTTTGTGTCTTCAGCAAAAAACAGTGGCTCGGAACTGGAGGAAGGAGACTGACTAGGTAATAACAAGTATGAAATGAATTGTTAGTCTCACCATAGGCAGCAACATATGAAAAGTTATGTTTGAGTGGAATACTCCTTTAAGAGTCTGACTACATGAAACAACTTTCGTAAGTATATTTGACATGCGGTTTAACATCTTCCTTTGTTTTACATTCAGAACTTAAAAAATGAGTCCTAAGAAATGGCCCAGCCATTTCTAGTTACGCCCCTGGTCAGGCGTGATGGGAATTTTAGTTTTGCAACAGCTAGAGCTAGACCGCCGCTGTGTTATAGGCCATGCAATGCTTGTTGGGAAAAAAGGTGATGCAATTATTATCCTAAAAAAACAACTTTTAAACTTGCAGCACTGTGTTAAATTGGTGTGACCTAAAATGTCTGTGCCCTAGGCCTGCACTGCCTCTCTCTCCCTCCTCCCTGCCCTCATCATTAGGAACAGCCTAGGCAAGATTTCTCCTATTCATCACTATTCATAATGATGCACACACTGCATATGTGCTGGATCGTTAAAGCGACTCTGTACCCACAATCTGACCCCCCCCCCCCCAACCACTTTGAATAGCTGCTTTTAATCCAAGATCTGTCCTGGGGTCCATTCGGCAGGTGATGCAGTTATTGCCCTTAAAAAATACTTTTAAACTTGAAGCCCATGCCAAACATGAGTATCTGTGCCCTAACTTTGCACGCCCTCTCTGTCCCTCCTCCCCGCCCTCTTCATCATTAGGAATGCTCCAGGCAGATTGCCTCCTATTCCCCACCTGTGGCAGCCCAGCACATGGCCTGGATCGTTAAGGACCTGTGCAATGTTCAGCATGGAGAAAATGTTTCAGTGGCATTCCTAATGATGAAGAGGGTGGGGAGGAGGGTGCAAAGTTAGGGCACAGATACTCCCATTTGGCACAGGCTTCAAGTTTAAAAGTATTTTTAAGGACAATAACTGCATCACCTGCTGAACGGACCACAGGACAGATCTTGGATTAAAAGCAGCTATCCAAAGGTACAAGTGGTTTTGGGGGGGGGGGGTCAGATTGTGGGTACAGGGTCACTTTAAGGCACCTGTGCAGTGTTCAGACAAGTGATGAATAGGAGAGATCCTACCCAGGGGCATTTCTAATGATGAGGAGGGCTGGGAGGAGTGACAGAGAGACGATGCAGGCATAGGGCACAGACACTCTAGGCCACACCAATTTGACACAAGGCTGCAAGATTTAAAATTAGTTTTTTTAGGACAATAACTGCACCACTTGCCCAACGGACCCCAACAAAGATATTAGATTAAAAACAGCTATCTGAAGGTACAATCGGTTTTGGGGGGAGGGGGCAGATTGCTTTAAGGTTTTTGAGGAAAATATAATTAATTTAAAAATAGATTCCATCTTTAATTGTTCCCATAATGATGCACACACAAGAAAATTAGAAAATAGAAATTGTGTCCTGGCCTCAAATTCGCCCATTTGATCTTTCCTAGCATTTAACCTTGAGAAATGTCCTTTTGCTCCTTGCCCTGAACCTTGATGCTGTCTCTTTACATCCTTAGAGCTGACACATATATAGTGAACACATACCTGCATCTATGTTCTGTTTTTATTTTCTGCTGTCAGGCAATTAATGTAATTCAGAGGAAATTGAAGTTTGGTACAATAGGGATTGCCATTAATAACCTGGGTAGCGGGCCTGACTTATGTTCCAAGGGAATTGTGGGGAATCAATATGGAAAGGAGAGAATGAGGGAAGAGCAATGCAAGCAATGATGTGACCCTGGTATTATTAGTAAAGAAAACAAGATAAACACATTTATCGATTGTGTGTTTGGAGGAGCTCCATTGGGTGAACCCGCTGTGACCTGCATCTTCATAGATAATCTGGCTTTAATTCTTTTTTTGATTCCTTCTTCTTCATTTCGTGGGAATGAAGAAAGAATGAAAGGGACATGATGAGAATGTTTGACTTGTTTAAAGGTTTTTTTTTCTATCAACTATGGCTATGCAAAATGTTTTACACGTGAATAGAGCCTTAAGCTGGGTTCATATGGTTTATTTTTCTCTGACTTTTATCATTTTACCTTTATTTTCTGGGTCATGACTCTTTTTTTTATTGCAACAAATGGAATGTTCTGACCCCAATAACTTTTTAAATAGTTTGTCTGTGGGGCTCTGTGAGTGCTCATTTTTGTGTGGTCATTTTTGGGGGAAGATTTTACTTTTTTGGAAGTTTCTCATTCCATGTTTTTCAGGAAAATAGCTGCAAAAAATAAAAGGAACAGCGCACGGCTCACATAGCGTGATACTGCAGAGCTGGATTTGTGCGTATCTATGAATAGGTGTTGCTCACCTTGGGGGGTCGCGCTACGAGCCCGACACTGCCTGATGCTTTGTACAAGTTTTGTTCTTTCCACTCGCTGCCCCTCCAAGGATCCGAAGAAATCGGTCAGGAAATCAAAGAGAAGATTCACTCATCAGAGGCAGGATGTGTGGAGTACTCGGACGCCTGGCGCAGAGTGGCTTGTTCACAGAGTTCAAGATGAAGGATAGGAGTTATAGTACAAGATTCTCCCACTTCTTTATTGTAATGACGTAAAAAACAGTAATACGTTTCAAGGTGCAACCCTCTTCATCAGATAATTAAAAACATGCATACATGCCCTACATTCATTGTAGTCCAAACAGGAAGTTCTGGATTCCATCTTGAACTTTTTAATTATCTGATGAAGAGGGTTGCACCTTGAAACGTATTACTGTTTTTTACATCATTACAATAAAGAAGTGGGAGAATCTTGTACTATAACTCCTATCCTTCATCTTGAACTCTGTGAACAACCCGCTCTGCGCCAGGCGTCCGAGTACTCCACACATCCTGCCTCCGATGAGTGAATCTTCTCTATGTTATTCAGGAAGTAATATTAGTAATGAGGACAAAATTTCCACCTTTTATGGTCAAACAATTTTTAGAGTTGAAATTGTTTGCTATGCCTCAAACCCAATGAATGTTGACTGACATATGCCTTGCCACTCAATGACAGGAGTCCCTGCTCTAGTGTGTTATTTTATTACACTGTCACTACTGGATTTCCTTAATACAAATCTCTTTTTTTTTTTTTTATTCAAATGAGCTAAAATTCTTTTGGAAATTCAGAGCAAAATCAATTAAAGGGGTGCTCAGAGAATTTTTTTTTAAAAGTAATGGGTGTCAGAGAGTTATAAAGATTTGAAAATTAGTTCTATGTAAAAAGCTTGAGTCTTCCAGTACTTATAAGTTCCTGTATGTCCTACAGGAAGTGGAGTTTTATTTTCACAGTGCAGTTTTTCTGACACAGTGCTCTCTGCTGCCACCTCTGTCCATGTCAGGAACTGTCTAGAGCAGTAGCAAATGCCCAAAGAAAACCTCTCATGCTTTGGACAGTTCATGTCATAGACATAGTTGGCAGCATAGAGCACCATGTCAGACTGAAAATAAAAAAAACTCCACTTCCTGCAGGGCATACAGCAGCTAATAAGTACTGGAAGATTTGAGATATTTAAATAGAAGTAATTTACAAATCTATATAATTTTCTGACTCCATTGGATTTGAAAACTATTTTTTTTTCTCCAAAGTACCCCTTTAATTTTAAAAAAAAAATAATAATTATAAAAAAAATCCAAACAAAATATTTCTAGTCTTTTATGAGTAAAATAGCAGTAAGGACACCTCGTAAAGTTCTGTCTCATCTCATTGAGATGTATTTGCTTCCCAGATTTATGACATATCTTTTACTAGTTTATTGATTCGATCTGTTTCCACATATTTCCTATTCTTCCGGTTATAGTTTTAGGCTCAGTAACAGATTAAGTTTTTTTTTTAATCTTATCTTTAATTCCTCCTGTTATTAAAGGAATTAGTCACTCTGCCAAAGCGCTTGTCAATAGAGTTATCACTCCATGTACCTTTGGCATCTGTTCAACAGGCTGGATGTCTGCGAGAAACAGAACGTGTCATCTTATCCTCTGGTGCTGCACAATCAAATTAAAGTCCCATTTCGGAAGGCATGGAGGGTTCACGACCTTCATCGCCTGCCTATTGCTTTCTTTATGATGAAACACTGATACCATATCTATCACACATATTAAAGTAACCTCTTCACCTGTCCCTTTTAACTGCACTTTGTCTGGTTCCCGTTACCACCTTTGCATAAAGCTATTTCCAAATATTTTATTGCCAGGAAAGTCACATTTAACTATTTACAGTGATGAAAAACAAAATGCAATAAAACGAGTAGGTTCACAGGGAGCGGGAGCATGCTAAAATATTTGCCAACATGAAACGATTGAGAAGATTTGTATTTTTTTTAATGTTGTGTATCATTATGTCAGACATGGCTGTCAGAGATATATTAATGGGTATATTAATGGTCATATTTTATACACACAATTTGCAGGTTTTAAACTTTCAGCTATTAAAATGCTGAATATAACCTTATAACCACATCCTTACTTTCAAAATGGGGAAACAAGTAACTTATCCATGTACTGTATCCAGGGCCGTTTTAATACAGTGGTGGGCCCAGTGCACAGGCCTCAAGAGTGCCCCCCCCCCAACCCAGCGTTATCAGAATCGGAGCTCCACACACAGTATGATCCCCTGAAAATGCCCCCACACTGTATTAAGAGCCCTAATACATATGGTAGTTACCTCATAACGATATCACCAATGATACCATTATATAATACCGCCATACCATGACCACTATCACTACAGTCCTATAACAGTTACATCCATTTACTCACAGGGGGCGTCTTCTCTGATTAGAGTCTTTCACCTTTTCTTTCACTCCATCCAGCATGGGCGACCATGAAGTCTTCTCCTGGCTGTGAATCTTCTCTCCAGAATCTGCCAGAGAAACATTTTAGGCTCCAACACATACAGTAGTAAGGTCCCCTGTACCCCTATACAGTAGTTACCCCCCTATGTACCCCTATACAGTAGTTACCCCCCTATGTACCCCTATATAGTAGTTACACCCCTCTGTGCTCCCCCACAGCTGTGTGCTGCCCCCAGTAGTATATAGACACCTGTGTGCTGCCCCAGTACTATAGACCAATAGATGCTGCTCCCAGTAGTATATATACCCCCTGTGCACCCCACAGTAGTATATAGACCCCATTGTGCTGCCCCCAGTAGTATATAGACCCCTTGTGTGCTTCCCCCAGTACAATAGACCACTAGGTGCTGCCCCCAGTAGTATATAGCCCCCTCTGTGCTCCCCCAGTTATATATACCCCCGTGCATCCCCCAGTAGTATATATACCCCCCATGCAGCCCCCAGTAGTATATATATCCCCTGTGCTCCCACAGTAGTATATACTCCCCCTGTGCACCCACAGTAGTATGTATATCCCCTGTGCTCCCCAGTAGTATATAGTCCCCCTGTGCACCCCCCAGTAGTATATATATATCCCCTGTGCTCCCCCAGTACGCTTTCCCAGTTATATATAACCCCTGTGCACCCCCCATTTATATATATATATATATATATATATATATATAACCTGTGCATCCCCAGTTATATATATATATATATATATCCCCTGTGCGCCCCAGAGTAGTATATAGCCCCCATGTGCGCTCCCCGTTATATATACCAGTTATATATACCCCCTGTGCGCTCCCAGTTATATATACCCCCGTGCACCTCCCAGTTGTATATATATCCCCTGTGCGCCCCAGTTGTGTATAGTCCCCCCTCAGCACTCCCCCAGTTATATATACCCCCTGTGCACCCCCCCAGTTATATATACCCCCCTGTGCACCCCCCAGTAGTATATAGCCCCCCCTCTGTGCTCCCTGTTATATATACCCCCCTGTGCACTCCCCCAGTTATATATACCCCCCGTGCGCTCCCCGTTATATATACCCCCCGTGTGCTCCCCCAGTTATATATATATACCCCCTGTGCGCTCCCCCAGTTATATATATACCCCCTGTGCGCTCCCCCAGTTATATATATCCCCCTGTGCGCTCCCCCAGTTGTATATATCCCCCTGTACACTCCCCCAGTTATATATACCCCCTATGCACCCCCAGTAGTATATAGCCCCCCTGTGCCCTCCCCGAGTTATATATACCCCTGTGCGCTCCCCCTGTTATATATACCCCCCTGTGCGCTCCCCCCCAGTTATATATATCCCCTGTGTGCCCCCCCAGTTATATATACCCCCTGTGTGCCCCCCCAGTAGTATATAGGCCCCTCCTGTGGCACCACTAGTAGTATAGACCCCCGCTGTGTGCTGCCCCCCGTAATATAGCCCCCCCTTTGTGCTCCCCCCTCCCATACAGCAAATAAAAAAAAACACTTTATACTCACCTGGGTCCGCGCGTTCCTCTTCTCATCACTTCACCCTAGTGACCGCAGGCAGTGCTTTGCCTGCGGTCACAAGAGGCCGCTCTCCCCTCTCTCGGTGTCGGCGCTGAGTGACGTCACTCAGCGCCGATACCACTACGGAAGAGCGGCCTCTTGTGACCGCAGGCAAAGCACTGCCTGCGGCCACAAGGATGACTGGTAGGGAGGGAGCCAATGGCTCCCGACCTGTCAGTGACGCTGCTGCTGCCCGTACCTATGAGCGCTCGTTACGAGCGCTCATAGCTACAGTACAGAGCGCAGCAGCAGGCGGGGGGCCCTGCAGGGAACGCCATGGATGGGTAACTTACCCATCCCGATGACGCCCCCCTGGCAGGCTTGTGGCCAGAGCCCTGTGCGACCGCAATGGTCGCACAGAGTAAAGGCCGGCCCTGCTCAGGGTGGGCTCCTTTAACCAGTGGGCCCGATGCACGTGCACCATGTGCTCTCTGGTTAAAGCGGCTCTGACTGTATCTAAATCAGTGCTGTAAGCATCAGCGACATGGAGGATACCATGGGTGACAACTGGAGTACCCGAGGCTCTGTGCTAGGGAGACATAGGCACACTGTGGGCTGGTTTTTGGTTCTTTTCTGTTTGCAGTGCAAAAACAAGCTTACTGTTCCTCCCAAATGGGAGGTTTATCAAACATGGTGTAAAGTGAAACTGGCTCAGTTGCCCCTAGCAACCAATCAGATTCCACCTTTCATTCCTCACAGACTTTTTGGAAAAAGAAATATGGAATCTGATTGGTTGCTAGGGGCAACTGAGCCAGTTTCACTTTACACCATGTTTGATAAATCTCCCCCCAAGTGCCCAAAGTGCACTGCCTAAATGTTTTGGCCACTCTGTGACCTTGGTCGGTATAACTCTGTGCCTCATATTGTATTAAGTCCTGTTTATGCCCCATATAGTATTAGGCCTCTCTGTGCATCCGAGATACAGCAGATAGCCCATGCTGTAGATGCCCCCATCCCCTCCTGTACTGCTTCCATAATGTAGATGCCCCCCATTCCCCTTTGTGCTTCTCCCATACTTAAGATGCCCCCCATCCCCCATGCTGCTCCAGCACTGTAGTTGACCCCCCCCCCCAATTGCTCCCATAGTGTAGTTGCCATCAGGCAACTGCCCCCTCCCTTCTACTCTCATAGCAAATGCTCGCCCCATTGTTGCCTAAGTGCTTTACATTCAGTATTTGACCTCTGTCCATCTTCCCAACTCCCTCTCTGCCTGATTCCATAAACCGTATTGCCTCTCCTGGACTGTTATAAACCTTTGCTGCCTGCCTTGACCTATTTTCCTGTCCCAAACTATGCTAGTACACTGCCAGCCCAAAACATCTTCATCTTTGCTTGACCCTTTGGGACCACTATTAGAGGTAGCAACCTAGTAGCCTGTTAGCAAAGTTTAAATCTCTGTATGGGGGTTAAAAGGTAGAAACCAGAGTGAGAGTGACCCAAAGCTAGCTGGATAGCACAGTGGATCCGCATGCATTCCCAGTTACACTATGCTATCAGAGAAAATAATGTCAACACCCATATGAATGACTGATATCCCACTGTAAAGCCAAAGTACCTTGCTTTGACCATCTATGTGTCACATTCATTTGAATAACCACCAGTAGTAGCTATTATAAAGCAAATTTAGCTGTTTACCAGAGGTCTTGGGAGCCACACCAGATTAAAGGGATTGTGGTGATATGTTCTCTTAAATTTAAAGTGTAAACTAACTGATACAAGGGTTCGTCCTTTAACCCAGTGTACACTTTAAATAAAAATTGCATTTTAAGAGCATGCCAGTAAGCAAATTCACAATTGGGCTGAGGCTCTGTGAAAAATTTTCTAGCGCTACCGACTGACTTCAATCATTGAACTACTGCTAAAGTCTGATCGATACATGGGGTTGTATGTCCTCTTGTAAACTGCAGATGTCACTCAATGGTTAAAGTGAGTGTACCATTAGGTACATTGCTTTAAAGGGGTATTCCCCCCCAAAATTATTTTTGCATTAATACGCTGCCCACCCGTAGCTTTCCATCTTTCCAATATAAAGTTATTAAGGATTCTGCACAGTTTTGCTGTTATCCAGCTGCATTCACCTCCATGGATTGCAGAGAATCATCAGACCTCAGTCCACACCGGCATCACGTGTCCTCAGTCCCAGCACAGTGAAGTGACTGAGAACACTGATGCGGTGGCTGCTGTTACAGAGGGAGACAGTGATCAGCGCAGATGTGACAGCATCCCTCTCTAACAGCAGCCACCCGGTCACCCCCAGCCCAGAGCTCACCCTGTGTCCAGAGCCTCCCCACCGTCCAGCACTCACCCGGAGCACACAGCCCCCCGGCCCACAACCGACCGCCCCCCCCCATCACCTGTGGCATCCCTCAGTCACCTGCAGCATAGCCTCTGCACTCACCCGCGGCAACCCCCCCCGCGGCAAGCTCCGCCCCCGCGACAAGCTCCACCCCCGCGATCCCCCACGGCAAGCTCCGCCCCCACAATCGGCGCGACTAGCTCCGCCCCCGCAATCGCCCGCGACTAGCTCCGCCCCCGCAATCGCCCTCGACTAGCTCCGCCCCCGACCGCGACTAGCTCCGCCCCCCCCCCCCCCCCGCGATCACCCGCGGCAAGCTCCGCCCCCAGTGGCAAGCTCCGCCCCTCGCAATCGCCCGCATCACCGCCAACTCAGCTCTGCTACAACGGCGTCCCCGCCTACCCAGCTCTGCTACACCGGCGTCCCCGCCAACTCAGCTCTGCTACACCGGCGTCCCCGCCAACTCAGCTCTGCTACACCGTCATTTCAAACTCAGCTTTGCTACACCGACACAGCCATCTCAGCTCTGCTACACTGTCATCATCTCCTTCATTGTCTCAGCTCTGCTACTTCACCATCATCAGGCAGAAGCATTGCATGATGGGAAATGTAGTTTCCTATCTTGGATATAGACCATGTTTTAGAAAAAGTTGTAACTCAGGAACGGCAGCAGCTAGAAAGATGGGAGACGGCTCAAAATACTCAGGGGGACTTGGTGAGTAAGGCCAGCTAGGTTTGGGAGCATTTCATTTTTTTAGCTCTTGGGGGGAATACCCCTTTAAGTCTTTTACATGAATAAATTGGCGCCAGCGCGGGGATGCTGGTGCTGCAGTCCCTTTTTCGTTCCACTGCCTGGTTCCCATGCATGGCGCTGGTCTATTCCCGAGCAGCGGCCCGGCATGAAGCACTGGAGGCAGGTCCGCCGGCCCTTGGTGTGATGATCTTCCCTCCATCTGTGACCTGGCTCCAGTAGAATTAATGGAGCTGCATCACAGAGGGGGAGGGTGTTGCATCACACTGGGGGCCAGCTGGCCTTTCCTAAGTGCTGGGCCGTTGCTGGGAATAGACCGCATTGTGCATCGGAACGCGATGGCAGTTCAAAAAAAGGACTGCGGCACCAGCATCCCCACACCAGCGCCGATCCATTCATGTAAAAAACTCAAAGCGGTGTATCTAATGGTACATTTACTTTAAAATTAGATAAATTTTCTATATACCCCAGGAGTAAGTATAAATACTGTACATTTTTTATTCACCTGCAGATGATAACATTGGAGAGACGAGAAAAGAATGTATTTATAAAGAATGCCTTATACACAGTCAGAAACTTATTCTTTTATACTAAGTCTGAAATGTTCACAGCATGCAGCCGAATGCATAGAGTAGATGGACCACGACGTGTGATTCTTCCCACCATTTCTGTGTTCCCATAAAGTGTTCTATCTGTCAAAAGTCTTTGTCGTTGTTCCACTCGAATGGTTAATATATCTATGTAGCGGCATCGAGACTTGATTAAATCCACCATGAGTGATAGTAGTTCCCTGGTAAAGTCAGGAAGGATGTTGGAATAAAATGATACGTAATAAACTATAGTGAGAAAACGGCAAAGGTATTAATAGAATGTGCCATATTTCTTCTGTATGATGCCACTGCCTATGCCGATCACTGGTAAGGACGGGCTGAGCACTAATGAGAAGTCTACAATAGACTAGAGGTGCCTAAATTTGCAGTCATTGAAGTGGATATGTTGAGATAAGTGACTCTAGTCTCAAAGCGCCTTGCCATTAAAACTACAATTGGCTTTGATCTGACATAAACAGAGTGTTTATCCAAAGAGATGGGTTTTACGACGGGTCGTCCAATCGTCACCACATCATGGCCTGTAAGGTCACCCGAAACATTACCAATAAAGCGTCACAAAATTTGCATTGTCAAATTGCCTTTGCCTTCATATTTCCTTCGAATGATTTGTAAACTCCTTCTCCTGCATACAAAGAGAGCGCTGTACATTATACAGTCCAGACTGTGTCGTTCTCACTTGTGTTCATTCATTCAAATACAATGGAGAAAATGAAACTTATACATTCGCTCCCTCTCTACGCTTCACTGTAGCTTAGATTCTTTGCATACAAATGTCCAAGAAGAAAACCGCAATGAATATTTTTCATCTTCTATTTTTTTTATAACCTCCGCTATCACTCCAGAAAAGCTTGGATCTGTGAAACGAACTACTATAAAGTGCTAGCGGGGAGCATAGACCAGACTGATAAATAAGCCATTTTGGTTTTAGTGGATTATTTTGCCTATAAACTACATCTAATCATGGGTGATTACAAATATCTCCCCCAATAAATGCCTTTTTAATATACTGACAGATGTTTATAATAAGCAGTAAACATTTCAAGGTGATGAATGTTTTTCTGAACCATTAAGATAACCGGCCTTGTTTATGTAGACGGATATTTATTGCCGAAATCCTAAAGAGAATCCTATTTATCTAATGGTAGACCAACGGCAGGTATTTCTACTGCAGTGTAGCATTGTCCTGTGTGCCCTACTCATGCCCTACATCATCCTCTCAATGACCTGCAGCCTTTTAGAGCATATAGCCTTATTTTGGATGTATTTTGGCTCAACTACATTGATCCTTTTTCCGACTAAACACATTTAGTGATGTGTCTGCCAGTTACATGGCTGTGTGCACTCCTGACTATCGCTCCGCTCAAACTGTGTCTGGCCACAATGAAGAGGAACGAGGACTGAAGACCCATAATTAAACTGGTACTCCAGGCAAACCTTTAAAAACAGGGGGTGGGGAAAAAAAAGGAACTTATACTTACTTTACTACCACTCATGGTCACCCTTCGGTCACCTGTATCTCCAGGTTCTGGTGTCATTATGTCACCACAGGAACTCCCTGCTCAGCCCAAAAATTGGCCTCAGACAATTACACACTTCAAACGAGGAACACCCCACAAGAGTGGCAGCAGAGTTTTCCTGCCTCAGTCCCTGATTGGCTGGGTGGGCATTCCTGAGCCGGGCTGTGACGTCACAGAACCAGGAGATACAGGAGACCAGCCTAGTGACCATGAGTGGTGGCGCTGCTGTGCCACCGGGACAGGTAAGTATCACTTCATTATTAATTTCCTACTACTCACCGCCCTCCCTGTTTTTTTTTTTAATGTTTGCTCAGAGTACCCCTTTTAGAGTAGAGCTGTGCCTAAAACATGTCCATGTTACCTGCCTGTTGTGTCTGTGCTGGATTTTATATAGTAAAATAAAGTTTTTAAGATTTTACTTCTGCTGCCCTGTTTATCTATCTCTACTTCATCAAATCCAGAGCAGACTACATACAGTATGTGTGACATACCGTAATGAGGCAGATCTATTTACTATCTAGTTACAATGGAACAAGTATTATATATTCCCTGCAGTTTTCCTGTCAGCCTATTAAAAGACTACAGGCTAACAGATTTAGGCTATGTTCTCAGCGCCCTGATTTGTCCTGGCCAGCCCACCCCTCCTAATCAATACCAGCAGAGTATGCCGGCCAGGGCCAGATCTGTGGACTGAGGGCAGTATTCTCAGTGCACCAAAATATATAATTAATATTGGCGATAAACTGCTAATATCACGAAAATGGCCTCAAGGATGAAGGTAAGAAACATACCTTCATCCTTAGTACCCCATGTGCAATAGAGACATATCAGCAGGTTAAAAGTTTCTAACCTGCTGATAGTTTTCCTTTAAAACATGACTTACTAGTCTTGTTAGAAAGTGACTAGAAATAACAGCCTGCCTTCTGTTGACTGACTGTATATATGGGCAATGGTGACTTACTGCAAGCTCGATCCTGTCTAGAAGTGTCCAGAATGTTTCAGCTGGCCTCAATGCAAGGTCTATATGTAACAGAACCCCATCTACCTTGTACCTGTTATCATGTTGGTGTTTTATGTAACAGAGGGCCTCTTGGCCTCTTCGAGCATCAGGAGCTCAAGCCGCAGCTTCTGGACCTCCTATAGCCTGTGCCTCTTTTCTCCCAATATTTCATAGGTCTAAGATTAGTTAATAATTCAATGTATCCAAACAAGCTTTAGGACAAATGTTATATTTCTTTTTGGACCTGGATTTATGGGTGTGGCTTAGAGAACAGCTATATGTTTTCTTATAATAGCAATTTGTTGCAGTCAGAGAGGCTGTAGAAGCCTAAGAAGAGCTATGACCACAATGTCCAGATTAGCAATGTCACATTACAGAACTGTTCTCATATGTGATGACGGACTGGATAGCACGTATCTCATTATTCATATTTCAGTGACCGCTTGCTAAAGGTTTGATTTTCTCCAAGCAGTATGCAATGAATCAATTCATTACAGGGCTAATAGCTAGGAAGAGCTAAACGATTTGGACAAGCCAAACCATGTTCATCAAAAAGTCAAAGACATAATAACTGAGCGAAAAATAAGAAAGATGATATTGTGCTTGTGTCGCCTCAACATAGCCAGAAAATTATACAGGTTTACAATCTTGTCAACAGCAAAAAAGGAGGGAAAAGATGCATAAATCATCTGACAAACCTGCTATCGCCTTCAGAATGAGATCATGAATGACACGAACAAAACCACTGATGCGGAACAGGAAAACAGTGTAGCCTCTAATTTTACTACTGAGTATGGTTTCATAGGAGGATTAAAGCTGCAGAAAAGAGATGAGAAAAAAAAAATATTAAACCTATAAAGTGTGATATCAAACAGGTCTACACCAAAACAGTTAAAAGGGTTATCCAGCACTACAAAAACATGGCCACTTTCCCCCTACTGTTGTCTCCAGCTTGGGTGGGGTTTTGAAACTCAGTTCCATTGAAGTAAATGGAGCTTAATTGCAAACCACACCTGAACTGGAGACAACACTAGGGGGAAAGGTGGCCATGTTTTTGTAGCGCTTGATAACCCCTTTAAAGATTATTCTACAACCTGAAATAACATCTCTGGTATGTATAGTCCCATATTGTTTTACCCAGAAAAGGAGACAGTGCTTCATTGGGGCAACATATTACACTATGGGGTCAAAAACACAGATAGGACTCCGCACACATCACTGCCATAGTATAATGAAAACCCTTATGGCAAAGTCATATCTGTCACAGCGGGAGTAGTGGATCCATTGAACCACAGCTAACGATGGCGCAAGCCGCACAAGGGAACAGAGTCTAAGGGGCCGCTGGTCTTCTCCGGAGCCCGTCACAAGGTGGGTTGGATCTGTTGCGGCAGGCGACCCTCAGGTGGCTACCCCAGACTTGGCTTGCTAACATCAGCAGGCAAGATGTAATAGGCAGGAAGGACGGCAGGAAAACAGCAGGACTCACAATTGGAATCGGGAAAACAGTCACAGGCTGGAACCACGGGCAGTAGACAAAGGGAAGGAACCACAGGAGGAAACACAGGAGAGCTGGGACCACACAATATAGAAAGCATGCAGAGGCTCCAATGGGGGGGGGGCAGGATGTGTGTACAATTTATAGGGAAGGTACTTGGTGCATCAACCTATTAGGAGTGCACTGCTCCTTTAAATCCATGCCCTGAGAGGCATTAACATGCGCACCAGCCAGAAAGTGAGGAGGACCATGGAGCAGTGAGGTGCCCCAGGGGGCCAAAGAGGAAGCAACACCAGGCCTGGGCATGTCGGGTCCGGAGGCTGTGAAAGGAGGAGAGCGGGTGCAGCGGTGGCCCATGCACAGGACACCACCGCAGCCCTAACATCTGTCAAATGACAGGCACCATTAGCATCCAATGGACCTTCAATTACTTCTAATGGCGTTTGTTGGGTCTGTAATGGTGTCTCTTGTTTAGGAAAGAAGAATAGCAGCTTTATTTTTCTTAGAATTGACAGAAATAGTGGAGCTATAGGTGGTAATGTGCACACAACTAAAAGTAGTTGTTCAGGTTTAGAAAAACATGTCCGGTTTCTTTCAGAAATAGCTCTACTCTTGTCTTTAAATTGGGTGTGGGTATTGCGGCTCAGTTCCCCTGAAGTGAATGGAAATGCATTGTAATAGGCTGGGTTCACACACAGTATATTTCAGGCAGTATTTGGTCCTCATGTCAGGTCCTCATAGCAACAAAAACCAGGAGTGGATTGAAAACACAGAAAGGCTCTGTCCACATAATGTTGTAATTAAGTGGATGGCCGTCATTCAATGGCAACGGCTGTTGTATTGAAATAATGGCAGTTATTTACCGTTATATATGGCGGCCATCCACTCAATTTCAACATTTTGTGAAAATAACCTTTCTGTTTTTTAATCCACTCCTGGTTTTGGTTTCTATGAGGACCTGACATGAGGACCAAATACTGCCTGAAATATACATAGTGTGAACCCAGCCTAATACTGCACATAATCTGAGGACAGGGGTGATGATGTTTTTGCAAGAAAGCAGTTGTGCTCTTCCTGATTCGGAATATATCCCTTTAAGCAGGCTATCCCATCACTCAATGGACCGCCTTTAGTTAGAGTGAACACTAGGGATGAGCGAACTTTTGAAAAGTTCGGTTCGATCCGGCGAACTTTTGTAAAGTTCGGATTTGTACAAACCGAAACCTAAAACAAACCTTGCAATAACGGCTGAATAATTGCAGCTACAATAGTGGGAGTCTGATAGGGTATAGTTTTGTTTAGTTGCAGTTGCTATTACAATTAAAAAAGTGGAAAAGGTGTAATTGATTACATGGGACATAGGACACAAAGTTCTTTGGACCCAGTAGGGTGGAAAACAAACATTTGACAGTGGAACCAGCAGCAGTAATAGTACTGTATTGGACCCAGTGTGGTGGAGAACAGACAATTGACGGAGGAGGAGGAGGCAGTAGAACTTGATTGCATCCAGCTCAGTATGGTTGAAAATGGACTATTGGAGGAGGTGGCACCACTTGATTGCATCCAATCCAGTATTATTGAGAATTGACTATTTAAGGAGGAGGAGCCAGTACCTGATTGCACCCAGGCCAGTATGATTGAGAACAGACTATTTATGGAGGAGGATGTTCAGCCTTTTATATATCTCCTCCCTAATGGTCCAGAGAAGCTACTGCTTACTGTGGCTCCGTTCACCCAGGCTCACAAAATGAAGGACAGGCTGAGAGCGCCAGGCCTGACATCGTTGGTAAGACACTGGGGCAGGTTGGACTGCAGTCAAAGTGGTGGATGGTTGCAAGCTGGTGGAGGCAGAACTTTTTCAGAACTGGCCCCCTAAAGCACCGGGGAGGTGACAGTGGCAAGAATGGGGTAACTTTCTGGTGGTCTTCTGGGGGAATATTGACCCAATGGGCACTAACAGACATGTACTGCCCTTGCCCATAATTAAAGGAGCAGACATCAGCACTGGGGTGCACGGTCTTGGACGCCAAGAATCCCAATGAGTCGCCAACTTTTTTTAACAAAACTGTGCAGCGATGGGACAGCCGATGGGACAGCTGATGGGAATTTTTTTTTCTCAGACAGTGATGGGACTTTTTTTTTTTAACTTTTTGTTGTTGCGGCTAAACGGGGTTCTCCTATTTTTTGAACCATTAAGATATGAACTGATTTTCCCTTAATAAATTTGATAAGCTTGAATACTGAAGTTGCTTTTATGTGTCTTGGTTAATACTCACAGACAGCTGTCACATTACATTTTTGATTAGGCAGCACCCAGGTATATCTGAGGAAACTAATTTAAGGTCTCACCCTAACAGGGGTGACATCACACATCTTGATATTCACAGAAAACCAGGATACAAGGGAGTAATAATCCCTTGTATCCTGGTCTATTCTGTGCAAAAAGTTCAATTTTGCGTCACCGTTGTTATTTTTACCAGATTCGTAACAAACTTTCTCAAAGTTTGATTCGGTGCCGAACCAAACTTTTTGCAAAGTTCGTAACGAATCTGTTTCATTACGGTTCGGTTGACTCATCCATAGTGAATACATATATATCTCAATAAATACATTTATATCAGTTTTTCCTCAGATATCATTCTCTTTTTTGTATGTATGCCTGGCTATTAGTACATTGTTTTTTTAATGCTTCTGGATTTACTAGGGTGTGTGTGTGTGTGTATATATATATATCTATATATATATATATATATATATATATATATATATATATATGTATATATATATATATATATATATATAGTTTAAATTCTAAAACAAGTAAAAGTGATATAGGTGGCAACATTGGATTGTCATAATAAAGTTGATAAACCTATTCTGCTATATGACCTGCAAGTGCTGCATATAGATATACTAGGGAGCATTACAAAAAGTTGGTTTGCAACACCCTAGTAAATCCAGAAGCATTAAAAAAAACAATGTACTAATAGCCAGGCATACATACAAAAAACAGAACGATATCTAAGGAAAAACTGATACCTACTAAACCTAATACAGCAGTGCTGTAGGAACTAAATTTATCACTTATTTTAACTATCTTATAGTACAATAGGAGACATTCTAAAAAAAAAAAAAAAAAACCTTGCCCAAGATTACCTAACAGCCCTTGGCTAAGAATACTCAGGAGAAGCGCAAGGGGAGGGGAAGCTATAAATGACAGCATAGTCATTGCTTATGCTATAAAACCATTAGACATAATTCAACCAGTTTTACATCTCAGATCAGAATAGAGTGTTTTGACATTAAACATCATGTCACTTGTCAATCCAGGTTTGTAAATTACATTATCGAATGCAAATGTGCACTGCAATATGTAGGAAGAATGATCCAGCTGCTACATTGCAGAGCCAATAAACACTGTTACTATATTAACAACTTGTTTAGAAAGCATGGTTAACCCTGCAGTGCTCCAGCGATCTCTAAAGAGTCACTAGAGAGCATCAGATGAAAATGTGAGTTTGGACCTGACCACAGGCAGGAGCAGGGAGCAGGTGAGTATTATTACAACTTGTGACCATGCATACAGTGTATTCCGGAAACAATCACTAAAAATTCTGAAAAAATCTGGTTCACATATCACTAGTGCCAATTCTATCTATCATCTATCTATCTATCTATCTATC
This sequence comes from Dendropsophus ebraccatus, assembly GCF_027789765.1. Classification (NCBI taxonomy): domain Eukaryota; kingdom Metazoa; phylum Chordata; class Amphibia; order Anura; family Hylidae; genus Dendropsophus; species Dendropsophus ebraccatus. The sequence continues at coordinate 84,715,695 of NC_091462.1, forward strand.
TACCTGTAACCATTATGCAGATTATGTAGAGGCGGGACACTGCTGTGGCCAGTGATTGGCTGGGTGGGCAGTTCCTGATAAGATGACTCGTCTCAGAAACAGGGAGTAGTGGTGACTAGTGGGGGACTAGATGACATCAGAATAGCTGCTGTGGGTGACCGGGGAGGGAGAGTATAAGTTATTTTTTTTTTTTTTAAAACAACCTCAGCCATATAGAAAAAATTTTATGTTCTTAGACAACGCTGCAGCATGTTGTCTCAGCCCTTAGCACTGTTATGGGCAGCATTGTGGCTCAGTGGCTATCACTGTAGCCTTGCAGTACTGTTATCCTGGGTGTAGTCTTCCTAAGGAGAACATTTTTAAGATTTCGTATATTTTCCCATCTGTTTAATAATTTGCTCTCACATTGCAAAAAATACAAACTGATAAATTAATAGGCTTTCTAGGACATTGGTCTAAATGTGTGTATCTGCTGGGAATCAAACTGTGAAAGTCACTGGTACCAGGGGCCAATGTGAACGGTGACAATCTCTATTCAGTGCTACAAAGTACTGTATGTTGGCAGTATATAAGCCAATGAGAAATAAATACAATGTCAGTGGTACTTACACTGACTGTATTTCCTCTATGAATGAATCTTAAGGCTACGTTCACACACAACGTACGGTATCCAAATAAAACAAACAAGTCTTGTTATAAAATAACTGCAATTATTTGCTGTTAAAACGAATGTACCTGATGGTACATTCGCTTTAAGTATTGCCTATGTACAGATTGGCACCGATGCGGGGAAGTGCCGCGGTCCTTTTTATGAACCACAGCTTTGTTCTAATGGAGCAGCGTCATAAAAGGGTGGGGGTTTCCTCGCACTGGGGGCAGCCCGGCCCGCTGCCCGTAAATAGAACAGCACCAATCTATACACGGACAATACTTAAAGCGAATGTACCTGATGGTACATTCACTTTAAATGATGGACGTTCAACAGAAACGGCTGCCTTTTTCATGGTGTGTGAACATAGCCTAGCTAATGAATATCTCTTACAGCTTGGCCCATAGAAAAAAGAATAGCATTGGCTAAACATGGATTAATTATGAAGCAAGGTTACTTCACTGTCATCCCCGGTGTCAATAGAACAAATGAGCTTTACAGTGTCCTTGGTTTGTCATAACGCTAACTGATTTAAGGATTTCTCTGAAGATGAGCAGACCACAGGCTGAATTAACAAGACATTGATAAGTTTTATGGATTTAAGCTAAGATTAGTGGTTAGCTCCTGTGTCTTTGATGGAAACTGTAGCCAGTAGTGCTTTGGGTTTAATGATTGGAAAACAGTTCTATTTGGAAACATATGAGGAGCTGTGAGGGATTTCATTTCTTTACTATGCTTTGTTTAAGGGTGCCTTCACACCTACCGTATCGCAGTAGAAAATCCGCAGCGGATCCGCAGCAGATTTAACTAAATGAATGAACACAGCATTAAATACGCACTGTCAAATCCGCTGCGGATCCGCAGCAGATTTGTAAGTGCGGATTTAGTGCTGTGTTCATTCATTTAGCTAAATCCGCTGCGGATCTGCTGCGGATCCGCAGCGGATTTTCTACTGCGATACGGTAGGTGTAAAGGCACCCTAAAGGTGTGCTCCGGTTATTACAATCTCCTTTTGTTAGATGTGCCTCTAATAATCTGATTACAGAGTGCCCTGCTGCTGGTATCCTCAGTGATCAGCTGCAATCTGGGAAGGAACCTAGAAGTAAGTGTTTAAAGGGGTACTCCACTTAATAAAATGTAACCCTTTTCAATGCGGACCTATAATCTAAGCTTGTTTGTAATAGGTTTCTATTACATGAATTGGACCAGTTGTCTACAGCACATCCTGACTTACACGCTAAAGCTGCAGAAAATCCTCACTTCCTGGTCCACATGGTCACATGAACTCGGCCTCATCTGTTGCCAGGCAAGCTGTAACACCTCATATGTAACCCCGCCCACCACTGACATCACACCAATGAGTGAGCACCTGGTCAAAGGGCTAGGAATCAACAGAACAGTGACAGCCTCCAGAGCAGTATAGGGAACAGTTTTTTCATCTCTCTCTTTCTAATCTGTGTAGATGGATATGTGGCCCAGGGTAAGATTGTCTGTCACTGTCAAGGGTAATTAATTATCTCTGCCTAGCAGTTAGAGAATGGCAGTAGTGACAGCACACATCATTGCTAGTCTTCCAGCAGTGAGGGAGTTAACAGAGCCATACCATAAGAGTAACAGGGAGACCAGCCATGGCTCTCTTATGGCTTTACTAAGCATTGCTCCCGTCTAGCCAGAATCCTGCTCCACACTGATGAGGGGCAAAACCCCTGAAACAGCTATCTGTTGATGGATACCTGGCCTTGGTTTTTCCTTTGTCATTAAATTGACTTATAGGGCCACTTAAGATGGTGGTTTTGGTGGTTTCCCTACAGGAGGCACCCCTTGGCTGGGTTCTTCCCGGAGGGATATCTGGCTAGTCCTGTGTTTCAAGACTCTTAAATGAGGCTCCACAGGCTCTTCTTTTGCATACCATAAGAGTGGCTTCAGATAACAGATAAATAAATATTTTGTTTACATGAGCAGATTGAGCCAGCGATGGGCAGGTATTTGGCAGTTGGCTCTGAGTTGCAATGCATGCTGGGAAATGTTTCCTGGCCAGGGCCATCTTGGATATAGATCAGCTTTTAGAAAAACTTGCAGCTCAGGAACGGCGGCAGCTAGAAAGATGGGATATGGCTCAAATACTCAGGGAGACTTGTTGAGTAATAACAGCTATGTTTTTTCTAAAGTTTTCTTTATTCAAATTATTTGTTTTACATATTGAATGAATGCATATTAGCATTTAGTGAATGAGCTTTTAAAGACAAAATTTATATTAATGTTTTATAAAAATTCCTACTGATCTGTATAAGAAAATGGAAAATGAATACCCATCAGAATAAACTAGTATTAGCCTGCAGCCTGATTCCGTGTTATTAGAGCTGGCTGAGTGTAGCCTGGCTGCTGTGATGGGAACAGCTGAACGTCTTGTATAAGCTTTGAAGAAAACTGTATGCAAAGCAATTTGCAACTGTGAAGATATGAGACAAAAGAAGTTATAAGAACCATCTGTAGCACGCAGATCTAGGGAGTATAATAAAAAAAAGGACGAAAGCTGTGAAAGCAAACTGCAAAAACCAATTTGTGCCTTTGTATTTTTTTTTATCTTTAAATATATGGAAGCGCCAAGTATTATAGCAATGCACACCTTTACCAGGAAATGTATGAATTCAAGATGAGCTATTATGGCTTAAAGTGCACCTGCTTTTTAAGGATATATTAGATACATGCTATAGAATATGAAAGACTCTGCTCTTAAAGGGGATCTGTCCGCAATCCTGACATATCAGATGTATTAGATATGTATATATCCTTCTCAATCATCTTGTTACAACTCTGCATTGTGTCATCCCCTTTTAATCCTCTTGGAAACATATGAATACATTGAGAACAATGTATTACCATCTCCTCTGTCAATAGGATGATGTAACGCCTGGAGTAGTGGATCCACTGGACCGTCACCAGCGATGGCACTAACCTCACCAGGGAGCGGAGTCTAAGGGGCCGCTGGTTTTCACCAGAGCCCGCCGCAAGGCGGGATGGACTTGCTGCGGCAGGCGACCGCCAGGTCGCTACCCCTGGCTTGGTTGCTGGTGACGGCAGGCGAGGCGTGGCAGGAGCAGTAGGCAGGAGATGGTACTGGCAGAGGGCTGTAGGCGTAACCGCAGGTGACAGGCTGAACACAGGAGCAATAGAGTAACAGGGGAACAGGAACCAGGAACAAGGACTAGGGACCAGGTAGCGGATAGGTATCAGGAACAACAGGAGCTGGGCCAAACGCTATGGGAAGCATGTAGAGGCTCCAACACAAGGGACAGGGCATGCTGGGATTTATAGGAAGTGCTAGGTGCAATTAACCAATTAAGGGCGGACTGGCCCTTTAAATCTGAGACAGCCAGCGTGCGCGCGCCCTAGGAGGCGGGGACGCGCGCGCCGGCCGGCACAGACGGAGACAGGAGCGGAGGAGAGGTGAGGCGCCCCCAGGGGCCGAACTAGCAGCAGCGCCGGGTCCCCGCACACGGGACGCCGCCGCGGCCGTGACAGATGATTCACTAATTACTTTGACATTGACAGTTCTGAAAAGACAGTGAAAGGACTTTACTAAGTACTGTATGTGTAAAGCCCCTATTACACGGGGCGATTCTGAGGAGCAAATGAGTGCCGACCTGTCAGGTCAACGTCGCTTGCTTCTCGTACCCCGTATTACATGTGTCGGCAGTGAGCGGGTAAGAGCCGAGGGGGGCCGCGGGGAGCTTCAAGGAGGCTGCCCGGGTGTTTGCTATATTGTCTTGGCAGCCCATAGAAGGTAGCGGCGGTCTGCTGCCAGAACTCCTATCACACGGAGCTGTGGCAGCATATCGCTGCTATTGTGATTGTTGATCTTTCAACATGTTGAAAGACAATGATCAGCCAACATCATGCATGTCGGCTGATCACTGTCTTCTATTACACGAGACGATTATCTACTGTAATGGCCGATATTGGCCGAATACAGATAAGAATCGTGTAATAGGGCCTTAAATTGTACTTTAGCGGAAAGTCAGATATACAAAGGGGGACATTTTTGAACCTTGCACCAGTGGAGTACACCAGGGAGGCATAGATTCACCTCTTCTCCCTGGCATATGCCTGTCATATGCCCGTCATATGCCCGTTCACCTCATGGGTGGGAGGGGATGTGGCAAGCGGCAAGGAGGTGTGGTGTAAATCATGATACAAATCTACACTTGATTCCAGCACTCCAGGCGCAGTGGAGTGCCTCTTAGTGAATCTGTCTGGACCGGTGTACTTCTACGCCGGTCTTAATAAATGTCCCACAAAGTCTTCAAATGTGCCAAATTTATTAAAGTAGCTTCGGCTGTTTCATAAATCTAGTGTGTCTGTAGTAGTCTAGCTTTGTACTGTCTGGTCTAAGTTTGCAACAATAGTTGACCTGAGGTTGCCATGTGCTTTTAATAAGTGTCAGCTGATTATTTGTTTGGTCAACAGTCATCTCTCCTGGCTATATATTTTTTTCCTCTATAGGGAGTGTAGGTAGTCTGGAATGTGCTCTCTCCTTTTAGCAGGGTGATGAACTGTGACATGCCAGACTTGCTCTGTTTACTAGGCTGTGATGCAAATCAGACCTGACCTGACCTCTTTCCAAGTCTTAAAGTCCTGAGTCAGAACACAGGCAACGATGGAGACTGGAATGGATATACATAGATATGTAAAAATACAGCACATTTTTTAAATATTCATACTGGAAAGTCTATGATAATCACAGGTTGAATTTAATCTAAATAACAGTAAAAAATATAATCCGTACAATACCTAAAAACAAAGCCATAGTGTTGATTTGAAGGTTGCAGCATGTCATTTTCTGTTTGAAATACAGTATATCGGACAGAAGGGAGCACAAGGGCATTGCAGGCAAGCAGTGGGATGTACATTGACAGGTTTTTGCATTCATGGGGAACACCTCCTGGGCTTTTTGAGCTCATTCCCATATTAATAAAAATACAGTTATCTTTGCACTTAAGGGCTCGATCTGTAAAGGCAATTTATGCATGAAATCAGACTGAGAAGCATTTTACCACCATGTACTTACTGTAGTTCAACCACTTAGAACACAGTGACAGGTCCGGTTCAACCTCCTAGCTGTTGTTGTTAATGGAAACTGTGGCATCTCAGTAGTTATATGACAGCTACTGCCAGTCCTGTCAAGATTTCTCTCCCCTGCACCATTATCGTGTGGTGCCAATTAAATGCAATGGCAACCAGGGACCTTTTTATTTCATCCCAGAAATATTTTAGTTTTTTTTTTGTTTTTAAATACATTATATAGTACATTTATGGGTGCCTATAACAAGTACAAGTCATCCAGATATTTCCTATCTTTCCACAGTTTTTCTCTGTGTCGTTCCACTCAATTTTCTTCTTTTTCCCCCTTCTGCCGCATTCATCAGGATAACCTTTTTGCATTGTGACTTATCAGGGTTACCTAGTAATTTTCAGATGTAGAGAGAAGACATTTCTATTTGCTATTTCTCTCTATAAATTAATTAGATTGTAGAGTTCTTCTGGTAATAAGTCTTGGACATACCCAGTGACTTGAAACCTATTATTTCCTCTTCTGTGGTATTATGTTATCTGATGATTATTGGACACAATGTAATTATAAGGGAATATGTACATAGATTTATGTGGACCCTCAGCTTGTTCATTTACCTTGTACTTTCTTATCTGCACACCTGCATAAGTCATGGCTGTCCCCTGATCCCATATGTTTTATGCGCCAGATTATCACTTCCATTTCACATTTTAATTACATCCTTCTCAGTCTTATTTCATTGCAACTGATAATGTTAAGAATACTTGTGCTGTAAAGCTGTCTGAGAAGTGACCCTTGCCCAGCCTTATATCACCAAAGAGTATGGACATCTTTAATGAACTTCTTATATGTCACTAAGACATGTTAGGTGATGGCGTCCAGAAAGGGCTTTTATGAAAACAGAAGTCCGGCGAAACATTTTAGTGAGGGATTGTATTGTCCCCCAAAAGTTATACAAATCACCAATATACACTTATTACAGGAAAGGTACATAAAGTGTTTTTTTCCCTGCACTTACTACTGCATCAAGGCTTCACTTTCTGGATAACATAGTGATGTCACGACCCGACTCCCAGGGCTGTGCGGGCTGTGGCTGCTGGAGAGGATGATGGCAGGGGGACACTGAGGGACACAGGGCACTGGAGGGAAACTGAGCATCCCCCTGCCATCATCCTCTCCATCAGCCACAGCCCGCACAGCTCTGGGAGTCGGGTCGTGACATCATCATTTTATCCAGGAAGTGACATCAGCATTTTATCCAGGAATTAAAGTCTTGATGCAGAAATAAGTGCAGCAAAAAAAAACTTTATAAGAATTTCCGGTAATAAGTGTATATTGGTGATTTTTATAACTTATGGGGAGCTATACAATACTTTAATATAAATTTTTGCGGGAATTCTCCTTTAAGATCAACATCTCAGATGTCAATCTACGTAAAATAACGGCCGTTATTTTCAATGACCGCTATTTCGAGGCCAAAACAACGGCCATAGAATTACGAACGTGCAGGCTAGTCGTTAAACTACGGCCGTTGTTTAATTTTGATTCCTAGCCTGTTTTTAATCGGGCTGAAATATGTAATTTAATTGAAACACTGTGACTAGCCGAATAAACCACTCAGTAAATTTTTTACATTAAAATCAAGTTGAATTTGGCCGAAGTAAATTTTAAGTGTAATAAAGCAAATAAATGACCTGTTCATTTTTCACGGGTCCATATGAACTATGGCCGTAGTCTTATAAGCTGTGTGAACTGTACGACCGTAGTTCGTACGAATTGCTATATCGTCCCATCCTCAAAACAACGGCCGTAGTTTTGCGGTGAAAACTAAGGCCGTTGTTTTACGTAGTGTGAACATAGCCTAAAAAGGGATTAATAATGTTTGGAACAACATGGCTCCACGCTTGTCCAAAGCTAAGTTCTATTGAAGTGAATGGAGCTAAATTATTATACCAGGCACAATCTGGGAATAGGAGTGACGCTGTTTTTGGAAGGTCCTTGATCAGCCATCAACCCCCTCTCTATCTGAGAGGATGATACCCTATCTGTGGGTTTACATCCTAGCAAATGGAATTAAACCCAGATAATAGTGACCCTGCACCTAGCAACCAATTCCACCTGTGAGGAATGAAAGGTGGAATCTGATTGGTTGCTAGTGGCAACTAAGCCAGTTTCTCTTTACACCATGTTTGATAAATCTCCCCCATTATTTGTATATTTTCTTCTAGTCTCAGCATCCTTATTTTATAGACCACCCTTTCATACGCGGCACAGTATCAAATGCCTGTGAAAAGTCCAGATACACAACGTCCACAGGCTCCCCCAGGTCCAGTCTATAACTGACCTTCTCAAGCTGATCAGATTAGTCTTACAGGATGATCCCTCGTAAATCCATGCTGGTGCTGTGTTATAAGATTATTTAGATACTCCAATATAACATATTTTGCAAAACCTTCAAATACTTTACTCACAATAGATGTTAGACTTACAGGCCTATAGTTTCCAGGATCACTCTTTGACCCCTTCTTGAATATTGGTACCACATTAGCTATGCACCAGTCTTGTGAACAATCCCTGTCATGATAGAATCTTTGAATATTAGGAATAAGGGTCTGTCTAACACAATATTTAATTCCTGTGAACCACTGGGTTGGATGCCTTCTGGGCCCAGTGACTCATGGGTTTTAATGTTTTTAAGGTGTTGCCTCACTTCTTGTTGTGTTAGGCTGGGTTCACAATGCTTTTTTCCTATCTTTTCAACATATACGTTTTATGTATGTCAGGGGTCTCAAACTCAATTTACCCGGGGGCTGCTGGAGGTAGAGTCTGGGTGAGGCTGGGCCGCATCAGGTTTTCCACAAGAAAAGCTCTTACAAAAACATTCCAATGTCATCAAATGTTTTTATCTTTTCATCTGTTAAAACCACGTATAGTTGCTGACTAGAGAAATGTAATTATTATTCAGATTCAAATGTCTGTATTGATAGTTCCTTAACA